>NW_024610142.1:0-124999 GCF_016920785.2 Ixodes scapularis
TTTTGTAGAAAGAAAGTAACCACAGTCTTGAACTAAGTTCTGAATTGTGAGTACAAACATAAGATTTGTCCGGTTTTCTTCTGTGCATAGCGGTGAGCGCGCGCATCTGACTGTTCTTTGGTACCGACCGCCACACCTTTCCTTTTTTTCAGAATGGGGTGATCACGTTCAAGGAATTCATCCGAGCCATTTCAATAACGACGAAAGGAAACATCGACGAAAAACTTAACTGTGAGTAGCGTTTTGTAGCATCTTATGTATAACGGTGAGTAAAGGGAGGTTACCTACTTTACATAAACTAACCTGATCGCGGATAGAATAGTGTTAGTTAACAAAAGAGGGTCAGTATTTTGGGGCTGCTTGCCTCACCATTATCATACAAAAATCTACTTTTTGAAACTGGGCTAATGGTTATGTTAATGCTTTATTTGTAGAAACGATGTTATAAGAGGCAGCTCTTGTAAAGATTAAAGTCTTCAAATGTTTTTCTTGGTGGTAAGTAAGCGAATCCATACTCGCTATGCCAAAGTGCACTGAACTAATCTAACAGCCTTTGTTGATGATACTGCCACGCGCGTCGCTGTGAGAGCGCGTATGTGGCCGAATGGGTTACCGTGCTTGGCTGTCGCGCGGAGGAGCTGGGTTCGAAACCAGGGAGTGGAAGGTTTTATTTTTTTATTTTTATTTCTACTTGGCGCTCGCGCAAATTCGAGAACATTCTCGTCTGATTGAGTTACGAATGTTATACGCGCCGAACGTTCCAGAAACCCACGCGGCTACAAAAGGTACTCCAAGCGGCAAGCCGGAGTCAGTCTCGCCCCAGCGTTTGATTCTGTTGTTACGCCAATTTCGACGCCCACGACGCTCTATTGTTCTCTTCTGTTTCAATTTTGATTTGGCACAAGTTTACCTCATTAAACGTGTCAGTTTCTTTAGTTATTCGTTGCTTCGTCACTTTGTCTTTAGTGACAGTATGATCCGAATTTAAATCAACTGACATTTATGCAGCAGTTTAAAAAAATCCCAACCTAATACACGTCTTGCACTAAGGTATCTTCTTCTGAAGATATCTTCGGAAATTTGCGACTCGTTGTCTTAGGGGTAAAATGTTAGAAAGTTTTCACGTCGCAAAAATATCCCTACTGAAAAAAAAAAAAAAAAACATTTGAAATTTAAACGGGTGGCAAACTGGTCGACCCGTTTGAATCAAACAGTTGGCAAACTGGTTGACCCGTTTGAATCAAACAGGTGGCAAGCTTGCCGACCCGTTTGAAACGGTAGCCGTTTGATTAAGATGCCCGTTTGACCTTGCCCGTGACCACACGTTTGAACGTGCCATTCGAATTGGGAAATTATGCGCTAGCCCTAAATGGGTATCGTCGGGTAGGTTGGTTATCTTAAACTTAAATAGGACGTTTCGAAACTCATAAACCTATTTATAACATGGAGGAAACACGTAGAACAAATGAACTCACGTAGGTGCTTGCAACTGGACAGGAAAACAGACACAAAAGATTGTTTTCAATTCTCTTTGAAGTTTATTACCTCTTCTGTAGACAAGTACAGATGTGCAAGGGATCTGTTAAATGTGAGAGGAACTCTAAGTTTTTATAAAACTAAGAAGATAGCAAAGCAAACAGCAACCGAGGTAATTCTAGACTATGAAAGTAGACTTTCTGTGAAATCATTCACCCGGCTGCCGCGCCAATAGACGCTGCATAATTATATAGATAATCTGGAAGAGTACGCGTAAAAGAACGTTCAATCGTTGCCAAGAAGTAGGTTGCAGTGCACTTACCATAAAAATAGCGGACTTGACACATGTAATCTGTGATCTTTGTGGACACGGTCAAAGCAGGACAGCCACACAAACACAAACGAGAGGGAACGGCTCCTTTGAAGTTTCAACACGATGCGGCGCACAAGCTGTCACTTGCCGAACCCAACCAAACCGCAAGACTTACTGTAAAACCCTTAATGTTCTCGTTCTCGAGCCCTCAATTTTCGCGAATTTCACGAATTAAAGAATTCGCGAAATTTAAGGGCGCGCGAAAATTTCGGTCCTTAAGATTTTCAATGCAGGCGTCTGGACTTCGCGAAATTTAGTGGTCGCGATTATGTCATCTGTGACCGAATCGCGAAAAATGGGGGGCCGCAAAAATAAAGGGTTTTACAGTACTTCTTTGAAGAATCGCGTGTTGCCGATATACGCGTAGGACTTTTCGAACACTGATGGCTTTGGTGCACGTTCAATACGTTGTCAAGAGACATCCTAATAAAACCGCAGGGTTAGGCGACATATTGAAGCAGGTGGGACGAGCTGCAACTGACAACAACCAGACAAAGAAAATAGCGGCTGCCAGGCGCACCCTTCCGGATCTTGATGCTTATCATCGTGAAGCTCGCGCTGCTGCGGGTCACGTGATAGATGTGACAAGAGAGGAGGGAGGGGGCGAGGTCAAGGCGCAGGACACCGGGACAGCCCCCCTCCCTCTCCCCAGGCATTCCAGTGAGACGTGTTTCTGTAGCCTCGGAAAGCAAACGCGCAGGCGCGCGCGCGCGCGCCAGTACGCTCGAACGTTGCAAATGGCGGCGGGGCGGCCAGAAGAAGCTCGGCTTGCGTCGAACGAAGAAAGAGCTCAGCGCGAGCTCGTAGTTTAACTGCTGCAACGGCGGGCGTGTTCTCGCGATGCTCGATGTTCTTGCAGCCGCGTGTTCGCGTGCTACCTTCGCTGCGTCTTGAATTGAAGTGAAACGGAGTCTAGACGTACAGTGCACCTCAAACTTAACGCCGCCACGGCATTTGCCGTTTCTGACAGACCCTGCGGCGGCCGATTGAATTATCTTAAGAAAGTTTGAAGTCCTGATTTCCATCCCATCCTGAGAAGGCATCCCGAACGTTTTGGTGACAAATTTAGTAGTAAGTAGCCGACACGAGCTCAATGTTCGGGAACCCAGTGGCGGCGTTAAGTTTGGGGTATATTGTTCATTCTTTCACGCGGTCGCGTCTTTTGCGAGAGAGATATAAGCTGAATAATTAAATTGAGGCAACGAAGATCGACAAAGTTTTAAAGTTCTGTCAAAAATATCGGCTCACCAACGTCGCGCGTTTACGTAAAAAAAAAGGGTGTTAATTTTAGTAGCAGTATAAGCGAACATCAGCGCGATTGAAATATAAATATAATTACTTGCATTACGCGGACGATCTGAAATCGATGAAGCGGCGCTCCCAGCCTCCCGGAAACATTGACTGCGACGGCTGAAACGCTAGGCGTGCCCATGCCGCCGATCTGTACGTTCAATATCAAACTGGCCCCGGAGAGCCGTTTGATTGAACCGGTACAGTTTGCCGGTCAATGGTCACCCGTCTGTGCAACATGGCCACCGGTTTGAGCAAACGTGCGACAACTTTGCCCAAACGAATCGCCCATTTGCTCAGACGAGTGACCCGTTTGCCAAAGAAGTGACCTGTTTGTCCAAATAGGTGACCGTTAGGGCTCATACGGGGGACCCCTTTGAGCCATACGGGCGACCCCTTTGACAAACTGATGACCGGTATAGTTCAACTGTTACCGGTATGAACCCGTTTATTTTTATATAAACCTGAAATGTTTTTTTTTGTAGGTATATATACCGTAAACGACATGAAAGAAACTCTTCGTTTTATTTGATTGGCGCACTACATATTTTTTCATACTTTTTCGATACGGCGAATTTTTTCAATGTTTCGCCTGCTATTTCTAGGAGCCAAAATAAAAGAGGTACTCTTGTAATCCTGTACTGGTAGGCGCATTACACAAGTTGTGGGAACTATTAGTTCGTGTCAAGGCTGGGCAGTATCGCGATACAAATGAATCGCGATAGCATCTTAGAGATACTTTTGAGTATCTGTATCTCTGTATCGAGATACAATTGAAAAATGTATTTGTATCTCAGTAGTGAGATACATTTACGATGTATCACTTATATTACGATACTTTGCCTGACTTAGGTATCTCGTTACAATTTTTCGCCGTTTTTGCGATAAATTTAAAGGATAGAAACATTTGTTTCATGCAACTTGCTTCAGAATTTATAATATGAAACCGCTCTATAACATGATCTAACTCATTCACTAACATAGAAGAAAAACTGTTGTTTAAAAAAGATTACGGGAAAGATTAACAAAATCAGCTCCTCTCACAAAGCCTTTCACTCTTTTCGAGTTAGCAGCGGGAACGCTGTAAAGAAATCGAGTGGAGAAAAAGTATGGCCGTGTTGTTTAATTTTCCACAGCATGGATGACTCAGAAACATGTAAGACGACAATCTGAGATGCGTCCTCATGGCAAAACAGGATTAATTTCGGGCAGACTGCGTTAAAGACTGCGTACCATGTCAAGCTCTGTAGGCAGTCTTCAACGTTCTTTAACGATGTGGTTCAACGGAGGTGACATGTTTTTTTTTTAGCGGCGTTAAGGATAAATAAAGAGTTCGAAGTAAGGGGTAGGGCATAAAATTGCGCAAAGAGAGAAACACAGGCATAAATTACCATTCGCGTTCGCCACGAACTACACCCTCACCACGTGGCAAAGTTCGGGAACAAATGTATTTCTACAAATATATGTATCTGTATTCCTGAATACTTTGCGCCATTTCTGCAGAAGTATTTCAGCGATATGCCGTTGCATAAAAGACAAATGTATCTCAGTACTTGTATTTGGACCTTAATACACATGTATCCCAGTATTTGTGTTCCCGAATACTTTTTGGAGTGTCTCTGCCTAGCCCTGGTTCGTGTATTATAACGACTTTTATACTCTGCTGAAAGTAACACATACCTTTATTTCTCTAAAAAAAAAAGGGTATCAACGTACACACTTTTGTCCCATATAATACATCCCAAAACTTCAATTCGACATACAGCGCCCTATAGTTGAACAGACGGCCCGAAATTTTACGAAGGGCTTGATAATGGTGCGCTATAACTTATTAAATTGCTAAAGTACGTAGCAAAGACCAACGAAAGAAAACACGGAGTTTTTGCAGTAGGGCCAAGAAAACTGCGATAATCATTTTTGTAGTCAATATTACGTATATGAGCTGCCATAATAAGTTGTACCACACAGCTATGAAGCCCCTCGTAAAATTTGGGGCAGGCTATCCGATTAAAGGGCGCTGTACGTCGAATTGAAGTTTTGGGGTGTATTATATGGGACAAAGGGTGTAATAATAACCCTTTTTTCTGGGAGTGATGTGAGTCCTGATTAAGTGGCCAATTATGATGGCAACCCAAAAACGATGCTTAATCTTACCCTGTCTGTATACCCGAACTATTTCGGGTACACAGTTTTGGAAACTTCTTTTTTCTCGTCGGAGCATCACTGAACGGCCCTCTGGTAGCGCATTTGTACGTGACAATGGAATAATTCAGGGAAGTGCTTTTTGTGTTTTTAACGTCATGCCCCCCAAAATAGTAAAAAAGGAATAAAACTATTGTCGAACATTTTCATAAAAAATGTAAAAAGGAGAGCATCTTACTCGGCATCTCAGAGGGTGCAATAAACATAAATTGAAAACTCGTATTCCATTTGTTTTATTAATTACTTTATAAATAATAAGTCAGGCGCTGATAATCTGGGTGATAATTCCAGCTAATTCATCCATACAAAGTTGTGGTATATTTGTAAACACTTTTATTTTCAATTCACGTATAAAGGAACTTTGAGAACATCGTGATGAGAAATTATTTATTTTCATTTCGGCACTTGCAGATATATTTACTAGGCATGAAAGGCCGACCGCAGAGTGAAAATATATCATAATCAACCGAAGGAAAATAATATTTTGAAGGTTCATGGCGTAATTTAGAAATACTGCGCATTAAACAATGTACTGTATCTGAACCTGCATGCCTGTACTGACGAAAATGCACACGGAAGAGCGCAGGCTGATGAGGCATAAAGCCTACTTTTTATCTATAATAGTAAGATGTTGCTTGCGCCTTACACCCAGCCCTAGCGAGAACACCTGGGCGCAGCGGGCATGTGTGCCGCTAATAGCTTGTGTGTGCTCCCTTTTGTGTATTTGCGTGCAGGGGCCTTTAACCTATACGATCTGGACAATGACGGCTTCGTGACGCGGTCCGAGATGCTGGACATCGTGACGGCCATCTACGTACTGCACGGCAAGGCGGGACCCAGCGAGGCCGACGCCAGCGCTGACAATCCAAGAAAGAGGGTCGACCAGCTTTTCGCCAAGCTCGACACCGTGAGTTTTCGGGACGTTTATCGAGACAGATTTTTTCACAAGCCCACATATTATATGCTTTGTACCCGATGCAATTAAACGAGCCAAATCAACGCGATACATAAAAGGAGTTGGATCTTCAGCTTTGTATAAAAGAATATGTCTGTGTATTCGCACTTACTAGAGACAAGACCCTATCTTAAACAATGCACCACCCTTTCCTAGAACGCAAGCGAATAAATGCAAAGGGAAGCTGTTACGAATTGTCTGGCATTCCGGGAAACTCAGGTCGAGACCCTGGATGTCATAACGTAACGCGGAAAGAAAAACACTTTTCGTAAAAAGGTGACACGAGGTTAGTGCAGATCGAAAGAATATTGCCTTGGAGCAAAATTTCTGGCATATGGTTTACTACGCACACTTCATGACATAAACCGAAAATAAGGCACAAAAAATAAATATAAAGAGGTGGTGGGAAAGTCAAAAAGCAGGCGACGTCTGAATCCCAGCCACTGCATTCTTTCACTCATCTCCCTTTTTTATATTCTTACACTTTTAGCTGCCATATTACAGGCCGCCGGAAATATTGCTGTCTGAAACCCATCATGAATTAAAGACTAACACACATATATCACAACAAATACTTCACCGGACAGATGCTCTGGGTCTTATAACTCTATTTCAAAGCGACGCAATCCCTCGAGGTCACTACATAAAAACAGAGGAGAAAGTTATCTGAACTTGTATTATACTTAAGTGTTACAGAGTGCATGTAAAACCGTTTACTACATATAAGTAGGTTTATTAGCGGTTTAAGAGCTGTATTTATATGGCTGTTATTTGCGTGCACTAGGATCGCGCATCAACGTCACGAGCGCCAACTGGACCATCCTCTGGTTCGTCGTCGTCGTCTAGCGACGCTGGCTACGCTACTAAATTCCTCCCTTCTCAGATTAAAGTGAAACGGTCCGGCGCCTTGCGTAGTCTCGGGGGATACCAGCTACCGCAGAAGCATCAGCTGTAGTTACTGATGGTTCGACACTTTTGTCTGGTGTACCGGTTACAGCTGTGGTTGGATCACTTATGTCAAGGTTGATCATCGGGACTAGGAGATAAGTCGCTCTCCAATCTACGTCGCAGATTCTTTTTTTTGAGCTCATCTGCTTGTACCCGGTGTCGATTGTTATTCTCTGTTTTATGTCAAACAAGACCCGGCCCTCTTGACCGGTGATGACATCTTTTTTCCAGTCGTATCTTGCATCAAAACTTTGACTTATCGGAAACGCCCGGTTACGACTTTTCTTCTAGTAGTTGGTCTTTTAAGAAGTGCGATCACGAAACTCATTGGAGGACTCGTCAGGCTTGGTCAAAGTCCAACGTCGTTCTATAGTGTCGCTTGTTTAGCATCTCGCAGGGGGGCTGTGTAGTTGTGAAACGTGGCGTCCTCCTGTACTTTTGAATGAACTGTCTCAGTACTTCCTTTCCTTCCCCCGTCTTGGATTTTCGGGAGGAAACCTTCAGCGTTTTAACAACATTCTCGCCCAATCCGTTTGACTCAGGATGGCAAGGTAGTGTTAGAATGTGCGAGACGTCTTGATGCTGTAGGAAATATTTGGGAGTGGCGCTACCATACTGTGGGCCGTTGTTCCTGACTACAAGGTTTGGCATTCCACGACGACAAAAATGTCCTTGAACGTTTCAACCGCTGGTTCTGCTCGCGTTGACGTCGTAAGTGTGACTTAAGGCCAATTGCTGATAAAAACAATTACCCCCCAATTCATGGTCTTCTGGTACTCTGCTAAATAGGTGCTGATTTGACTGTAAGGTCATTATGGAACTTCGCACTTATGTAGGGCAACTGTCTCGTTCCGATCGAAGAAGGAAGGACATGCTTCGCATGCTTGGTTCTTCACCTTAATATCCTTGCCCATGTTCGAGCACCAGACATACGAACCGGCAAACATCTTCATCCTCGATTTTTCTTCATATCCTTCATGAATTAAGTCCAACGGACTCTGTCGGAACTCCCAAGAAATCACTTTGAGCATACCCCAAGCTAGACTGCCGTTTGTCGCCGTGAGTTCTGATTGCCTGGAAGGTTATGGTCTTATTTCGGTGTTTCGCTCAACCGCCGGCTATCCTTTTATTACGTTGCGGTAAACCTTCAACAGTGTTTCGTCCTTGGTTGTTTCTGCAGCGATGTCTGATGTCCTTACTGAACGTTTGGTCATATTTTCCTCAACGATCGCGAGATGTCTGAAGAAATCAAGCTCAGAAGATCGGCCACTCCATGTTTTATTTCAGCATAAAACTCGGAGTCAGGTCCTTGAAGTAGTCGTGACAAACCATCCGCGTTTCCAAATTGAGATGTTGGCCTTGAGTTTATTTTGTTCGAGTACCCTTGCAGGATAAAGGAACGCTGTTGAAGTTTATGGGCAGTCGTCACAGGGATTCGTTTCACTGGTAAAAAAATAGCTGCCAATGGCTTATGTTCAGTGTAAAGAAAAGTAAGTTCCTTTTACGTTACGGTCCTCTTGTATATCCTCAGCTCCGGAATGCGTCCCTGCGCGCGCGAGCTCAGTCTGCCCTCAAGGTGACAGCACGAGCTCCACCAATTAACCCAAATCTCTATCATGCTCTTGCGTGTAATCTACGAAAAGTCCCCATTACGCGATACCTAACCATTCTTGTAGTACTGAATCATGCGACAAAACAGTTAAACATTAACCCCATCTTCCGCCCAGTCCTAATTCATTCTTCTGAAATCACGTTCCAGGAAACGAATAAAACATTTAAGGATGCACATATTTTCTTTCTCTTTATTACGATCCTGCGGTATTCCACCCGACAACAAGACCTGGAGCCATGCCCTTTTGTCTTCGGTATACCTGACTTTATGAAGCGCCAGGCAAGCATGACTAAAGCCCTTTTATACGGAAAAAAATAGCGGCATCCTTTGAAGATGACCGCCTGCTATCTTGAGCCAAACCAGGCGGTGCTACCGTCGATGTCAGGGTGTAAGAAAAAAAACATAAAGATGAAAGGTGCGCGCCTCAGAGGAGGAGGGATAAAGAATGCCTATGCCGTCGGTGTGCAGCGCATGCTATGAGCTCATGTCGCCAATCAAATAACTCCGACTGTGCAACGTCACGGCTTTCACCATCTTTCTTTGAGTACATCCTTCGAGGATGGTGGACCGTGACAGTGGGCTTTTAGCCAGTGTGTATGTATTTGAGCGTATTTCAGCCTTTGATTGCGCTCTGACTGAAGTAGAGGAAGGACGTCTGCTATTCTGGGCCAAACCAGGCGGCGCTAGAGTCGACGCACGGGTGTAAGCAAGCAAAACATAAAGATAAAAGGTGTGCACGTCAGAGGGAGAGGGACAAGATGTCGCTAGCTTTTTTATTTAGGGGCATTAGACACGACAAGTGCACAAGCCTCCAGCGTTCGTCTGCTCCACGTACGGCTAACTAGTATGGGGGCGCTTCGCCAGGTGGAGGAGTGGCGCTGCGTATGTGCGGCGAACTGGCGGTCACAGCTGTGTGCTCTGTAGTCAAACGCGTGCTGAGAGCGAACGCGCGCCATATTGCCGCGCGCAAGGCCGAGCAGGCAACGCTCGGTCAAGGACTTCTAGAAGATTCTTGTTTGTTCTTGCTTGGGACGTAAATTTTATCATTTCGTCCTACTTTTTTGTTATCGAAAGTGCCTGTTCATTGTCAACCGGAACGCTCGATGCTCGAACCTTCTGGGCCAAATTTCCGAGATGCCAACTCATGCTAGATAAGGAGCTGCGTGTGACCTCGTCGAATCAGTCTCCCTTTCGCTTACTGTTACGCCAACCAAATCGCCGTCTGCTTTTTTGCTGTCTCGCCACTCCTTCTTTATTTTGTTTCGCACAAGTTCGCCCCTTAAGCCTTTCAGTTTGAAACGGAATTTTCGCCGTATTTTTTTCTCTCATTCGCGAATATATTCCTTTGATACCGTCAAGACTGTTGCTCACGGGTGGAGCGGAGATTAGCTGACTACGATTCATGCTGATGTCATATAAATATCTCCTATAATATGGAAGTGTTCTCAATATTTTTTCTAATTCTCCATTCCGGATTATTCGCTCCCTGCAGGACTCCGACGCCCGAATCAGTCGCGAAGAGTTCTGCGAGGGCTTCAAGACGGACCCGTGGATCCGCAGGGCACTGCTCAACGCCGTCTCCATGCCCGACCAGCCACGCAGCCTGCGAAGCTTCTCGACCGCTTCCTCGGAATGACCGGCACCCCGAAGGGGCTCGGTAGCGAGGCCACAGCAGCGGCCCGCTCTCGGACCTTTCGGAGCACCCACGTCCAGGCGACTGCCGTTGCCGCTGCTCGCGAGGACTTCGTCTCTCACTCCACGATCGCAGCCGCGTGCGTGGACGAAACCGGACGTCGTCGATCCCGGAACGAGCGGGGGTGGCCGCCGCAGCGATGTCGTGCCTCGCTTCTCCGGCCGCTGCCGCTCGCGAAAGATACATCCGTACGGCAGCGGATGTCCGAACCTTCCTGTTTCGTTTCGGTTTGAGTAAAGACTAGGGATGTCGCTAACCTGTCAAGGTTCGAGTTTAACCAGGTTTGACTTTGTTGACCTCCTAACTCAAAGCTCGACAAAATTTTGACTTAAGGTGAATTGATGTGCGCATTTGGGGAAATTAGAAGCGAGCGGAAACTGCTTGGCGGATGAGAAAAATAATATTTAGAGCAAGTATTATTTTTCTTTTCAAGCTATCAAAGCGATTAATACATTACAAATACAAATGTGTGTTATTATTTTATGTAAACACAAGTAAAAAGTTTATAATCTATAAAATATCCTATTTTATAAATCATTCGTTTACAAAAATTTGAAAATTAAACTTAAAAGTCGGGGAACACTGTTCTTAAGTCGATCCTCGACGAACATTGCTAGACGTTCGATAGGTCGCCGGCCCAGTGGAACCTCAGGGTACACAAGAACTCACGCCATCCCTAGTAGTGACGTTGATGTGCCTATGCATCGGGTCCCGTGCTGTCGGTCCATGTGCTCTCTCGCTCGGTCTCCCTGAAACGGGTTTAAGACGTATTTAATGGTTGTAACATTTGCTCTGTAGATGAATGGAATGACTGGCGGGTCGCATACCTATCTGAATTTTCGATATGGGAACGTACTAAAATGTGCATACTTCACGTTACGCCTATGAGCTGATAATAAGGTGTTTTTTTTTTTTAAAGAACGAACCGACACAAGGACAATGTGATATTCCTGAGCTACATTGTTCGTCTTTTAAACTTTAATAACAGTCAGCTTTCAGTCACTTGCTTGAAATGAATTCAGAATCTTTCATTGCAGAGTCTTTCAATTCTGTAAATAAACTTAATACTACTGCGGGTACTTAAATCAATGAAATAAAATAAAACGTTGTGAGCACATGACAGCATTTGGTCCGGAATTTCGAAATGAATTTCTCCAGGCTTCTATTTATAATGTGTGATATATCAAAGTGATTCCGACATTTTCGACGTATGGCTTACTTGTGCTTCCGTTGTAGGATAGTTTAGTTACTGGTACCTATATAAAAACCTTCTGGCGGAATTTTTCGTAGAGAGGGGCAGGAAAAGAAGGACAATATTGAGTTTTGACGCGACAAATTATACGCTTCCTCCTCTTTACATTACTCATAAACTGAATAAAAGGTTAACAATTCAAATTGTTGTCTGGAAAAGCGAGCACGGTGATACAAACTGTATCGGATGGCCTTGTACAGGAAACCTCCTAGACCTAGTAGTTTTCCCTTAAATCTAGCGTTGTCTCTTCTTGATCTCGCTGCGTAATTTTCTCAGACTCTGCTATACAAACACGTTCGGCGTCGTTAACAACGCGCAGGAGCCTCGACCTCGCCGCTTCAGCTACCTTACATATAAATAATGCGGAAGATGCGATATATACATAATTACTCTATTATATTCATACATTCAAACATATATAAATATATGCATGAGCCACAACGTTTTGTTGCCTTCAAAGAACACAACTTATAGTTCGCTTCGCAAAGCTGTCAGTGCTAGTTTACTAAGTACCGTATCAATCACGCTTTTACACATGCTGCTTTTCTAAGAAAGCAACTCTCCGGCTTTTTTGAGGTAATCGTCAGTTATGTGTAAGTCTTTGTAGTGTGACTGGATTCATTATTTCGAAAGTCCTCTCTCCCGATTCCTTTCTTTATGCGCATCAGATTGATTGATATGACGGCATGCTTCATTAGCATAAACACGCAGCCCTCACTTTACCGCTCATGTAAGACTTCTTTACGATTGCAGGTGTTATATGGACTCTTTGTAGTTTGCTTTCGTAGGCACTTGGGCCTGTTTGGTCCATCCTAATATATCTTACATTTTTGTTTTGCAGGGGCGCACTCTGTCGTTTTCGGTATTTTATGTCGATCTAATTTATGGCGTACACTTAAGTTTCTAAAATACTATGCGGGGAAGTGAATTATTTACGCCATCCATGTATCAAGATCAGTGGAGTGCACAGATTCGACGTCAATGTTTGTTACCTTTCGGCTGGAACTTTTTTCAGTTATTGTTCACAAATCCCAGTCGATGCTCAATCAGAGTTTGGCTACGTCAGCGAAGTGCTAAGTAAAAAGCAAAAAAACACACACACACGCACACACGCACACACGCACACCAAACCAATTGTTGTTTTTCCCATTTGCTTAGTTTTAAACTGGGATGCTCGGTGAAAGATGGTTTTAACTCATTCCCAATAAGCAAGAAAGGATGGCAATCAACGGCTCCGTAAACGGAGACGAAGAGAGGCGGCAAACACGACAGGACGCTGTCAAAGGTGTAACTGGAACTTTTAGGCAAAAGGGAAAAAAAATCAGCAACGTGAAATAATGAGGTTATAAACACAAACACAAGCTTGTTAACAATCACCATAATCTACAGTTTTTAACAACTCACTCAATCTGTTACCTTGATACAGCTAAAAAAATCTACCATAGTATCCTGGACGGTGGCCGCACCGTGTGAAGTGGTTACGGCGAATAAACTGCGTAAAATTGCCGACGCAGGAAACGATGAAAGCGGGACCGACAGTGTGCCGGCACTCTCGCTCTGCCTTTTTAGACACTCGTAGTTTGCAGAGGTGTGCCGGGCGTGTCTGGAATCTCTTTGTCGTCAGGCGCCGTTCCGTGTAGGCCTCGCTTGGCTGTGAGCACTTTTTTTTTTCGGTATAGCTTGTAAGTTGTTTCCTTACTTGCAAGCGCCGTAAAAACGCAGCAGATTTTTTTTTTTTTTTTTGTTATGAGAGGCTGAATTGCATTTTGTGTGTGGGCTACTTTGGGGCTCGTGACGCACGAGTATTAGTGTTCCCTTTATAATTGTGTATTCTTAAGGTCTGTCGACCGCTCCTCATTTTCGGATTCATTCCTAATATCAGAGACTTACGAAGAAGCCTTGGAGGCACAGTCACTGTGAGCTTCAGGGCACATCCAGAAAATCACGTCTCTCCTAAAATAGTTTGGTTAAAAATCGGTATGTGACAAGCAGAAAAAATTAGCATTCAAGGCGTCATATGTTGTGCGATGGGCTTTACTAAATAAAATGATATAGCTTCTCGAAAAAACAGTCCGACCTGCAGAGGTACACAGCAATGCACCTCTGCAGGTCGGCGACCTGGTGAAGAAAACAGCGCAAAAAAAGACGAGGTAAGAGTAAAGGAACATGCGCAACACACTCGGCCTGTGTGTTCTGCAGGTTCCTTTTCTTTGTCCTCGTCGTTTTGTGCGCCGTTCTGTTCATCATGACATCATACCAACTCGCCCAACTTAAAACACTTCTGCAGGTCGGGTTCGTTGCTCGAGCAACGAACCCGACCTGCAGAAGTGTTGTTGTTATAATATTATTATAATTGGGTTCGCTCATCTTGTATTACTAGTACAAGCTCAATTTCAAATTATACACTCATTGGGCCCTCATGTGTTCAGTTCAGATTGAACATCGGTCTGCCTACCTCAAATGAAAACCAAATTATTCTATATTTTTAACGCATTTTCTTTCATTTCCTTGTTACGGTGGTCATCAAATCCCTGAAGCTACCGTTCATGGTAGTTGTTCGTATTAGGTGCTGCTCGCTCAGTATGACTCCAAGATAAACATTTACTAAATTTAAAACAAAATTCAAATCACAATGGTTTCAATGAAGCAGCATATTTGAGGAACACTAGTAGGGTACCACGTTCTAAACGCATGTAGTGACTTGGAATTCATTTTAGCACTCAAAAGACAACGACACAAAGACGAGAATCAGACACCACAGTGCGCACTGTGGTGTCTGATTCTCGTCTTCGTGCCCTTGTCTTTAGAGCGCTAAATAGTATTTGAAGATCCGAAACCAACTAGCCCAGCAATCTACTCTGTGTGTAGTGAATGCGTTAAATCAGTGATAAAGATTTATCTTATTGGATGTCCTTCTTTAACTACCAAATATATTACCCTTTATTCTCATAAACAGATATGTAGTAAATAAGTGTTTTTGGACATTCCACTTGTTTGCTTAGCACTTCCTATAGAGAAACAATGATTCGGGAGAAACTGCTATGTTCCGTAAGCCGAAAATGCCGAGCGGTAGATTTAGAGACATGCTGCAAAAGGTAAAGTGATCTCTGAATAGTGTACTCATTGAATGCAACAAATTTCTGCCGTAAGCAAATCTTTTGATTGAATTGCACAAAATGTTGCGCATATGTGTCACGCAACGGTCAATTTCCCTGCGGTGTCAACTTTTTCCACTCAGAGTGTGAGATGAGGAATACCTCCGCTTCATATTTTCTTTGTGCAATTACAGCTTTTAATTTTTCGCATTTAGCGTTTCGTTTTGAGCTTGAAATAATGCCCAAAATTAAAAAAAAAATGTTACTGAAAATCACAGACGTAGTATGCTCTTAAATTATCGTAGATAACCAGTTTTATTCACCGCTTTGTTAAAAAAAAATACACAGAATCATTGAGCGCACAATAAAGAGGGTGAGTGCTTGTGTATTCTTGGTGTTATTCATGCACAGAAATAGCATTGAATGAATGTTTAATATATACTATGTAATTTATTGAAGGAAGACTGGCTAGAAAGCACAATTTAAAACGTCGCACCTGAAGCATGCATGTAAAAAGCCGTGTCATCTAATTACAAGCTGGCTCAATGTAAACGTCTTAAAGCTCTAAACGACTTGTCTTTTCGGAACAAGCAATTTCCTTTCTTCCTAGCGCTAGACTCAGTAGCAGTGAAACTCCAGGACCGCTTGCTAGTGCTACCTCTATGTAATGTTTCTCCTAAAGCGCACACAATCGACGTATTAAGTTCACGTTTTTCCAGCATATACCTTTATTGAGTTCAAGAAGTCTAGTCCAGTTCTAAGTTGAGTCGAAACGCTATCGGGATCATTTCCATATTGAAGTTTTTTTTATCAAATTAATCATGTTATCCGAATGAAGTCATAGCGCGTACAACTAACCCATAGTCCGAAGTTCCGGCATGAAAACTGCACGAGGGTCTTTGTAACAAAAATTACATTGCTCATTTAAACGGACAGTGCAGAAACTGGCCTTCAGTAAATTGGAAAACTGGTGGAAGCCTTGTCTTGTAGACGTCGATAATAAAAAAATCGCCAACAACGAATGATTTTTTTTATACCCAGAATATGGTTGTTTTTGATTGGTGGGCCTAGTGTTTCCACATCTTACATTAGTGCTCTTATAATGCCCATGGTTATTGAAAGATTAAGACCCGATTCTTGCTTCGCGATTCGCAATTTGGTGTTCTTATCTGTTAACCCCGCAATCTATTCCTCTGTAAAGCAATAATTAGATGGTCACTACATCATTACTCCCTGTGTTTCGTAAGCTAACATGGACTGTATATAAACTATGTGTCTATACCACACAACCACGCCCTCTTGCGTAGATCTTTCGCAGTCTGTAGTCGCGAAGGACGCCTTTGAACTGAAATGCCTTGTTAGGGTGTCTAGATATTTCTTCAATTGATCTCCTCAAGTTGTGCGTTTTTCTGTGTCGGTATTGCATTTTTACGTGTACCCTCTGACTTTGACGCGCAGTGTGGCCTGTAGTGATTTATAAAGTTTTTCACGATCGAGTGAACAGACGCAACTCACGACGATTGCAACGTGTTCTTTACCCTTCATTATGTCGTTTTTTTTTAAAGATGCAGCTTCAGCTACAATGTCGTATATTTGTTGGTGCTTCAACATGGCTCATTCTGCAATAAACTACTGAAATTAGCTCGTTTTTGCGTGACCATTGCTGAAGAAGATGAAAATATAGTCATTGTCACATTTCGTAGCATTAAAGAAGACGACGCTCCAAGCGCGAAAGACGTAAGGAAGAGGAGCAATGCTGCTACTACGTACCCAAACGTACAGGGAAAACTGGCGCGCACTAAAGGGCGAAAGGCGAAAAAAGGAAAAGGGGCTAAGTCCACGAGCTTGGAGTTTGGAATAATGTTTTCGAACAAAGACAAAGTACGATTGGCTCAGCCCATAAAAACGATGATCTGGTCCATGCCCGATGCTCAAAGGAACATTGGCAATTAGGTGTATTTTTTTATATTAGCGGTCTAATCTTAAATACAAATTCTGTGTTGCTGACATATTTCAAGAACGACGAAACATATTACGCGTCCGTAATACGATGCATGGTGATGCGGTTCCTCTCTGCGAATTTGAGGGATGACCTGTCCTGTGTTTGAAATATTGGAACAAATATATACCTCGTTAATTGCCCGATATGCTGGATGGAAACGTGCTATAGAGATATGAACTGTCGAATAATCCAGAATGTGGCATGGCTAAACTTTAGTTATACGTGTAGGTAGTACGAAAAGTACTGAGGTAAACAAAAAGCTAGGTTTAGATAGGTCTCAATGAGTATCTACGCTGGAATGAATTGTTTCAAGGACAGAAACCCTTTCCCGCCCTTGTTATTCGCGAAATTAATTTTGTAGATAAAAGCGAGTAGCTCTTCGTGTTATCTTCTGAAGCATCACGTTTTTAGACTGACCTGTATGAACGGATAAAACATGGTGTAAATAAATAGGATGACGTGCTCATGGCACACCTGCAGGAGCCTATTCATGAGGCCAGCAGGACGTTCTAAATGTATCATAAAAAGGTATCTTACTAGAACATTATGGTATGAACTACACTCTAAGAAAAAAGGGAGCGCGACTTAGTCCCTCGGGGGACCAAATGCGCTGCCACCACCATTAGTCCTCTAGGGGAGCAACTGTAACGGGAGAAACTGTTGCGCCCCGTCAGTTAGTCCCTCGCACTAGCACCGTTGGAACTAACTGTTACACCCTTTCAGTTACACCTCGAGGACTAGCTGTTAGGCCCTTACACTTCATCCTTTGGGACCAACTGTTACACTGTTTCAATTGAACCCCGAGGACAAACTGTTAGGCCCTTGCAGTTGGACCCCTGGGACTAACTGTTACACCGTTTCAAATGAGCCCCGAGGACCAACTGTTAGGCCCTTGCACTTGGACCCCTGGGTCTAAACGTTGCGCCCTTGGATTTAGACCCCTGGGACTAAAGGTTTATCCTTTACATTCGGTCCCGGGCCACAAATCTCCGAAACGAAATTGTGGAGTGCAGTTTAAACGCAGCTTTATTGCCTCGTAGATACACATCGCATTCACGGATGACTGAAGTCGAAGTTCCTTTGCGGTAGAATCCACGATAAGGCCAACTTCCGAAGAGTGCACTTGCGTCGACGATGGCTTGGACACTGGGACGTCTCTTCATGCCGGTCGTAGTCCCAGCACCGTTTACTGGGGCACCGGAAGCTTCTTGCCTGTTTGGGAGGAATTTGGATTATTAGTAATAGGGCAGCGTAAATACCCAATCGCTTGACAAATATATGAGATATAAGTTATAACACATGCATAATAAATTAACAAATAGCCTGCATAAGTGATACAATAGTTCACATCCAACATGCGATCTGTTGACAGCAGACCAGCGCAATAATAGATTTTAGTAGACCGTTCGCTGCGAATTACAGACCCAGCGCGTGCGTGCTCTAACTATGCTTCAAAGTGACGGCACGATCTCCCGCCATCAACGCGAAAGTCTAGTGTACAACCGAATAAATATCTCCATTAATGCCGGCTCTCACACGCAGCGAAGCGCTGATGTAGCGCTGCTCACGTGTCATGAGCTACTTTTCGTCTGGCATGAGCAAGTGTTTTGTCGGCGCGATACAAAATCTGGTGACCGATCCCGTCAGCACGCGCTTAGCGCAATGTCAGCGCTATGCCTGTAGCGCTCCGCTGCATGTGTGGACAGGCGTTTATGGTCAAGCGATCCTGCCAGGGTCTGCGAAACACACACACACACACACACAAAAAAAAAATAAGCCATCGGTAGTACTGGCGTTTCGCTCGATACGATTGAATATGAGGTCTCTGTGCTGCATAAAAAAATCAGCAACCATGGTGCCAAAAAAAGAAATAGAGCATGGCGCGCGCTTTGCAAGCTAGAAAACGCGCTCAAAAAATAAAACACTTTCTGAAGCCACAGTTAATAATTACACCATAAATAGAAGCACTTCGACATACCTTAATCGAGTTCCCTTGACTTGTGACTTCAGAACAGATCAAGTGCAGTGCTTCAGGAATCAGCACCGCGAATCCAAACCGGATCCCGCCATGATCGGAGACGACACAAGGCGACCAGCCTCCGACGAAGGTTTTATTTCGACTTTCAACTTACTAAAAACAGGTTCTTTTAAACAAAGACACTTCCCATTTTCCCGACGGACCTCATCTGCACAACCAACGCCCAACCCCCCGCGTAAAGAAGGAGCAAAGAATGCGGGGTAGGGGATTGGGGGGAGGGGGCAGTGCGCCCAGAAGATAATCTCTTTTCCCGTTTCCACTATACACACGATACAATGACACCGCAGAGCTCTAAGGACGGCAGAAGGTCGCCACTTTCCACACGCCGGTCGAGTGACGTACAAGCGAACACTTTTTTTTTTCTTTTCTCTCTCTCGCTCTCTCTTAAGCATTTTCAACTTTCTCGGGTGGCTTTTTTTTAGTTTGCATTTGTTTTGTATTAGTAGGGTGGTGCCAGGTGGTGACGTTCCGGGCGTGGTTCGTTCTTCGTTGTTCATCTGAATTGTTTTGGAAACAGCGACGACGATGGCATGAAGTCGTCTGGATACTGTCCCTGAATGTGCTCTTTAAGGGGATACTTCAACGAAATTTGAAATATTCCCGTCGTGTTCAAAAATATGTTGAATATGATCCACAATATCCGTAAATGACAATCGCACGTTTGTATTTTGAGCCTGGTGGCTGTATTTTTCGTTATAAACGGCCCTTTCTGGCAAGCGCTCGGAGAAGGCCCAGCGGAGACCACGTGGCATCCAACGCAATCGTGACGTAGGTCGTCTCAAGACGAGCAAAGCTTTGGCGTGGCTGACGTCGAGAGGATGGCCTAGTCGTTCCAGCCACCGAAGCAGCGGCTTTTGTACAAATTTTGAGTGACGGGTTAATCTTCTATAATCTTGTAGGGGGACAATAGCGACTTCTGTGACACACAAAAGGCATCCTCGGGAAGTGGGGAGTTCCTCCTGCCCCTCTTCTCTCGTCGCGGCCGGAGGTGAGACAACCTCCGTCACTAGCTGCCAAGGTTGCTAGACGGGCATTACAAGCGAGGCGTTAGCGACATCCACCAGGTGCTCTTTGCTAATCGTTTAATTCGTTTTAAAATTTCTTTTCGTGACTTTTTTAAAAAGATATTGGTATGTTCGATTTGATGGTGCTTTTTTGAACACATATAGACCAAGAAATGAGCGCCGAAATTTCGTTGTAGTATCCCTTTAAGTGGAACGTGCGGTGCATCAAGTGTGTCGTTACGGATTTTGAGTTCGACATTGGACTACCCAGAAAGGTTTGTCACGCAGAGACGGAGGCGCGTTCCCACCGGCGATGCGATCTAGTCGCGCGATAACTTTCATCGCAAAAGCGACCATCGCGGGCAAAAGGCGACGCGATTTCAGCAGTCGCTTCTCCACCCGACTTTTTTGCGATGCGATCTAGTCGCGGAGCGGCTGAGCCAATCAACGGCGTTCGGGGCGAGAGTTTTCGAGAAACGACTCGCCAACGAAGGCGTTGGACTCGCTTATCGCACACGCCGGTGTGACCATCTAATTTTTTTTAGCGATGCGATCTAGTCGCATCGCGCGACTGCTTATATCGCCGGTGGGAATGCTCAGTTTTAGCGATTGAAGTGACCACTTATTCTGACTGCGAGACTCCGGTGTTAAAAGCATGGCTTCTACAAACTGTTAAGTTTAATTTTAAAAAGGAAAAATGTGTTAGTATTTGGAGGTGTTGCGTTTGGATAAATGCACATTTTTTGCGCGAAGGCAAATTACGTAAATGGGACTTGTGGAATATCAACAGATCCTTTTTGACGAGATAGTTGGCTGAAGTCGACTCAGCACATTCGTTCACTCGCATTCACACAACGCGTGAAACTCTACCATGTAATGTCTTAACGTTCGTGGCACATTAACCAAATTCGCCAGTTTCGTTCGAGTTTTGTCAACACTTCCAGCCGTGCTGGGCTGACTCTCGCCGATCCCCAGGACAAGCGAAATAGCATCCGTCCTCCTGGCAAAAATTCCGTTTGCCTTCGGGGACTAAATCATGCAGATGCACCCTGTCTGAGGGGGACTAATGGATGCTTTTGCTCGCGCACGCCTATCGGTTGGTCCCAGTCAAGCGCAGTTAGTCCCCAGCTTTTGCGTACGGTACCTAGCTTGAGCCAGATGGTCCTTTCGGGGAGCTACTGGGAGTTCAGAGGACCAAATGCTGCCGTTAGTCCCTTGAGGCCAACATTTTTCTTAGAGTGTAGAACTGCAATGAACAAATGTTCATTGCTTTTCTCGTTGAATTTATAATTTGGACCTAAATATAGCATTTGTGCTGGGGACTACAGCTTAGAAAACGTATGCAGTAAACTTTGCTATCCATCTTCACCCTTGCTGGTTTTGAACGCATGCTAGGCATTGCATTTCGAAGGCCTGCCAGGGGACATCGCGGGATCAAACATAGTGCGGTGCCAGCTACGCGTTCTACTTCTATCACGTGCTAAACGAGCTAGCTCCGGGCATTTACGGAACGCCCGTTCTAGATAAATGTATTGATGGATGGATTGATGAAGGGATGCTAACGGCTATACCCTTTATAACGGGCGGTAGCTCGTACCAACTAGCATATACAGGGTGTTTCACGAAAAGAGGGCAAATTCGATATTGCGAAAACTACGCGTCGCGACGAAAAATGGCTTATGTCGTTTTGTTCCTGGGCGAGGGTCCTATTTAGGAAAATTATTAAAGTCCGTTAGAATTAAATTGTTAATTGTTTTTGCGTAATTAACTTAGTTAATATTCTGTTGAAGGGCATGGTTTCAATTAGAAAATTGCTCAGCATTATCGAAAAACACTAAATTAACATATTTCAGAACGATGGAAGGTAAGCGAAGCATTTTACGGCTTTCTGAAAAACCGTACAAATTTGGCGGGATTTTAAGTTTCGGTTTGCTATCGGAGCGCATCTCAGCCCCGGCGGAACCGTGGAGAAATAGTGCAACCAGCCTCTGGTGCGTCGCGCGATGACAGCGCAGCAGAGGTTGGATGCACTAACTCTCCACGGGGTGCGGTGCCGTCGGAGCCGAGAAGCGCTCCGATTGCAAACCGAAACTTAAAAACCCGTCGAATTTGTATGGTTTTTCAGAAAGTCATAAAATACCGCGCGTGGCTTCTGTTGTTCTGCCATTTGTTGGTTTAGTGTTTTTGACGATGCTGAGGAACTTTTTATTTGAAACCATACCCCCGAACCCAACATTAAAAAAGTTAATTACGCAAAATTATTGAGCAATCTAATTATCCTGGACCTTAATAACTTTCCTAAATAGGCTCCTGGCCCAGGACCAAAACGA
The DNA here is from genome assembly GCF_016920785.2 of Ixodes scapularis. Taxonomy (NCBI): domain Eukaryota; kingdom Metazoa; phylum Arthropoda; class Arachnida; order Ixodida; family Ixodidae; genus Ixodes; species Ixodes scapularis. Next base: position 22,271 of record NW_024610142.1, read on the forward strand.
CACAAGTCTTGTTTTGTTCCGACGCGTAGTTTTTGCAATATCGAATTCGTCCACCTTTCATGAAACACCCTGTACATTTTAAACAAAAAAAGTATGATTTTCCCTTCGCCCTTTAAAGCCACTTCACTTCCCCATTAATATTGCGTCTCTTTCACCCCGTGGTGTGGGATGTCACCAGGATGACCCCGTGCCTCTTTCCCACGACAAAAGGGTCGCTAATTTTCCCCTGGGCAAACATAGTCGGCGTTACCCCAGCACCGGGCCCACTGGGAGAGAGGGTTGAGACTTTGGGCAGGAGCCAAGCGGGAGAGAGAGAATAAACGTCTTTATTGAGCAAAAGAAGCTTAGGGAGGCGTCCTAAGTGCAGGATGCCTTGAGCTCGGGCCGCGTCTTGGGCCCTCGCGACCGGTCGCAGCTGATCGTCGAGGTCGGGGCTGGCCAAGGCTCTCTCCCAAAGCTTGGTGGTGGGATAGAGGATGGGGGGATCTAGTGGTGTTTGGGAGCAGCCTCCTACCATATGTCGGAGGGACCGGGGTTCTCCGCAGAAGCGGCGTTGCGGAGAAAAGTCAGTGGAGGCTAGGAGGTGATTTCTGGTGGGGTGGGGGAAAGTATTAACCTGTAGCGCACGGAGTATTCTTTCCTGTTCTCTAGGTAGTGATTTGTGTGCAGGAGGGCAAGTTCTACGGGTTGAGGAGCCCTAATTTCACTCTGTCCCGCCTTTTCCCAGTTGTGTTTGTTTTACGTCCTTCAGTTCGTCCTTGATCGTTTTCGTCAGTCTTCAACTCTTCTCTGTGTTATTGCAACGCACTTATCATCCATTCTTCCATTCTTGCCCGCAAACCCCAACGCTCCTGCCGAAATTGCCGCCCCCCCCCACGCCTCCCAGGAAGGCGGGAGGGTAAGCCCTGAGCAACTCAACACCATAGTCTATTGTCTCGTTTTCCCCTTGGCATATGACACACTGCGTACCTTTTAATCATGCTTTCTCCTATATGTCCTAGTCCTCAATACTCGTGTTCTAGCCTTAAATAGCAACGATCTCTCCCGTGAATTATCATATCAATGTTCCTTCCTTATTTCCTGTTTTCGTCCTCTAAACATAGTCAAAGCTGATTTTCCCTGCAATCTTTCCTCCCAAATCTTTCTCTCGGTGTTTTTACTTCTTTTTCCACAAAGGGGGTCTTCTCTACCCCAGCACTTGGCTGTTGGTATTTCAATTCCAGGCTTGGAGTTCGCTTTGTCCATTAAGTGTTGAGAGTCTCTTTTTTACTTCTTATTTTTTTCGTTCGTAGCGCTTTTTGGACACCACCATTAAGAAGGAAGCCACGGCGCGGCGCGGCTTTCTCATTTATTCCCTTAATGTGCATTGTTCCAGGAGCTATTGTGCCAGAGTTTCCGAGGCGCAAGAAACAGTGACGCTGCGATCATATCTCGCTCGACGTTGCGTCATATTCCATGTCACCACTGCCTTCACCATGGGAGCGGTGGAAAGCAAGGCTTTTTATCTTCCGGGGCTGTTATCACGGCAAAGCTGTGCCGGAGTAATGGCTAGCCAAGGACAGTGTTTAGATCGGTAGCGTTTTATTGCCATAAATATGATAGGAGAAGGGCAGAATGTTGCTGTCCGTACACTTAAGAGGAAGATGAATTGAAGAAATATCCAACACAACATTCCTGTAGGCAGAAATAGGTATAATTTAAATTCGTAGCTATTGTTTGAATTGATATAAGTTGGAACCCCGCTGAACGTGCTGATATCGACGCCATAATGGGAAGTTTTCTTAGATCAATTTCGCCATCCCGCAACGCTCACTGCCAGTGTCAACGGCTACGATAGATTTGAAAAACGCCAAAACAAAATGGGCACCAGGAAAAAATCGACGAAACGATGCACTCCGCTACGATACCTGGAACACAAGGCGACCAACACGCAGCCGCGGTAGCGGCTTCTCCGTGGCGGAGGGCTTAGAGGATGGAGGAACACAGTCTACGAAAACTTTCTAAATGTCGTTGGTTGTAAGGGCGACAGCGGTACTTCCTGTTATGTTGAAACTGACGAGAAGAAAATAATTTTTAAAGCTCTTCCTCGTTAGCTTTCCGCCTAATCTCCAAAGCAAGATAAGAAAGCACGTGGTGTTGACGACTTTTTCACTGGATGGAACGATTCCAAGCTTCCATCGAGCTTTTTAAACACACCATGAAACGCGCCGTTTGCAGGTGGTAATAAGTGCCACCACGGCAACTAATGGACAAGGATGGTGATTAAATTTTTCGTCGATGGAATTATTGTTGACCAGTGCATACCAACGTCACTAGATTAGCTGGGTGAAGGCGCCCTTCTCCCCGAGCGACTCCCGTCCCGTCGTTCGACGCGCGACCGGTTGCTATGATAACTGCGGTGTATTCTACAGAATGCGTACATCTCAAAGTACAAAGTCTATATGGCGTTTCAACGTACATACACTGCTGAACACAGAGTGCTGAAACGAAAACCTACGTGGTGTATTAAACTACGGGAGGCAAACTGAACGGAGTGAGCAGGTTACCTCTCCTACTCGGGAGTTCTACAACTGATGTAAACTAATGACCACGGCTCATACGTCCGACTGACGCAGTGCTCATCTCGAGTGCTTGATCTCGGTTTGGTTTTTGTGGTTAAGCACATGGAAAGCATCACATTAAAAAAACAAAACAAAAACGTTGAAGGATAGGAGGTAAGAAATAGTCAGCTATATTTTCAAACTGCTGTAGCTAAAAGCAGACTTTCGACTTTCTACTCTCGGCCGAACACAGTCTCCAATATCGCCAGAATGTGCGGTTTTGCACCACGTGCCGACATCTGGCAGGTATTGGCGTAACGCCGTTCCGCAACCGGCCTAGGATTGGCGGAATATCGTGTGAGTACTGCCCAGGCCGGGTTGTCGGCCAGGAATCGGCCAGATGTCGCATATGCGCCTGCTCTGCCTCGGCCGAAAGTCGCCAATGCGCTCGCTTTGTATTGGCGATATCAACCGAATTGGCTCACATGTTTATTTATTTATTTATTTCAAATACCCCCAAGGTGAGTACCTTGAAGAGGGGAGAAAGCTGTAAAATATTAACAACAAAGTGCAGACATTAGTAATTGCATGTTTAAACAAAGTAACATGGGTGATGTTAGCAATCGAGGGGGGAAGGAGGTTCCAGTCTACTGATGTTTGGGGCATAAAAGAATATTGAAATAATGAAGTTCTAAACTTCGGAAAACCAACCTTGTGGTTATGATAAAATGCGAACAGATATGTAGAATGGTGGAGTAATAAGTTTATGACGAAGGGCAACATTTGGATAAAATATTGTATGAAAAACACACAAAAGAGTTTTGGTTGCGAGTTAGTATCGGTAGAAAAGCGTAGACAGGGTGCGCCTTCCGCGCATGCATAGACAAACAGAATTGATTTGGATCACTCAGAGACGTTTATTAAACCGTATTGAACCATGGTTAAAAGCGCTAAAAAGACGCACACAAGATAGAAGACAAACACGGGCTCTACTTACAACTGTATTGGTAGCGCCCGTGTTTGTCTTTTATCTAGTGCACGTCTTTTAGCGCTTTTAACCAGGGTTCAATACAGTCAACAACAACTAGCCCGACAACAATTTTTTTACGGTTTATTAAATCACTACCATTGGAAAGTTTAATAAAATTACAAGGTTTTTATGCCAAGAAAAGTTAATAAATCAAACACGAAGAACCGTGAAGATTGAAGAATTTTAGTATATCGGTCCGATGACTCCGACAACGATACAAAATACTCCGCCTCCGCTTTCGCCTATACATTTTATGGTTATTGGTAGGATCGAAGGTATCGGAACGATTTACTGAAACCCTTTATCGAGACTCCAGTAGGATTACTATCAGAGGCACATTTGCTGTGTTCTTGCGAATAAACAGCGATATGAAGTAATCCATAAGAGATGCATAATCCGGCTGGAGAAGCACAGAGCAAAGCAAACGCAATAGTCGAGAAAGAAGGTCTTCCACATTCAAGCGAAGACTCGATGTCGCCGAAGCGCAGTTGTTTGTCGAAGCGCGTCCAACAAACACAGAACAAGAATTCCTCGGACTCCAACGAAGGAAACGCCATTACCAAAAAGTTGGTATGGACGTATTCTCCTCGTTTACGGAGAAAAACCAGGGCCGCGTCTGCAAGGAACGAAAGTCACAGAACACTGAAGAGCCCATTTCGGAGGCCGGACCTACATGGCCTCTCTTCCAGAGCGAGTCAGGCGACCAATTTTCGTTTAAGCGATTTTGTCGTACGGAGAGCGGTAACGTGTTTCGCGCCACCCATACGATTTGCTGAAACAGCCGTCGCGCTCGCTCACAACCATACGAAGTCACAAAAGAAGGTGACGAGGTTTAACGACGAAAGTAATCCCTGGAGAAGGGGAACAAGAGGAACAAAGGACATACATAAATCTCCAAACACAGCTAGGTGACTGGTGAGCGACCGAAAAAATCCGCCTGGTCCGGGTATCGAACCCGGGACCTCTCCATTACAAGTGGAGCGCTTTACCAACTGAGCTAACCAGGGATTAGACGTCAGTAGAGCAAACGGGTTTTATCAGCCGCCACCAGTCGAACACCAACAAGGGTGAAGCTTGCAATTTAAGGTTATAATTATAATGCAATTAAATGCAAAGGTGCAAGCGAGCTGGACAAGAATGACGAAAGTAATCCCTGGAGAAGGGGAACAAGAGGGACAAAGGACATACATAAACCTCCAAACACAGCTAGGTGACTGGTGAGCGACCGAAAAACTCCGCCTGGTCCGGGTATCGAATCCGGGACCTCTCCATTACAAGTGGTACTGGTGGCGGCTGATAAAACCCGTTTGGTCTACTGACGTCTAATCCCTGGTTAGCTCAGTTGGTAGAGCGCTCCAATTGTAATGGAGAGGTCCCGGGTTCGATACCCGGACCAGGCGGATTTTTTCGGTCGCTCACTAGTCACCTAGCTGTGTTTGGAGATTTATGTATGTCCTTTGTCCCTCTTGTTCCCCTTCTTCAGGGATTACTTTTGTCATTCTTGTCCAGCTCGCTTGCACCTTTGCATTTAATTGCATTATAATTATAACGAGGTTTAACAGGCCAGGTCGAAGGAAGATAGACAATAAAGCTAAGGTACCTCTCCTTGCTTTGACTGTCCTTCTCGGTCTAAAAGTGCGCAGATACCGCTTTGCTTATTTTTTTTTCCAACCTCGGTTTAGTTTAATCATAAAATCCGAATACCTGGCCAGCATAGCCGAATCACAAACAACACTACCCACAACCAACGAAAAATGGCGGCGAGTACGTTAACAAGATGGCGTTCGCGAAAATCATTCGATACGTACCAGTTCGATCAAAATGGTGTCGGAACTATATGACTTTAATATCGGCGATATACTGTGTGCTGCCATAATATTATCAGGAAAATAATCTGTTTGCTTAATTTATAACCAAAAGGTGTCGTTGGGATTTAATTTTTTAAAGGCCAATACCATGAACACAGTGCCCGAGCCTGTAACTCCAAGTATAAAGAGAGGACCGCCTTTTTCAGAACAGTGAAATTTATTTTATCTTGTCGGTTATTAACTAGATTTCATGCTTAATTAACAAACTGTACTGATTTATTTTACGCTCATGCTTCGCAAACGAGTTGCTTTACTGCGGTAGAAGTAAGTGGGACACTTGGCGGGTTTGGCGCCGTTGAAGGCGCTCCATATCTACGCGCTACTGTTTGGGCACTCCGCCAAAAGATGCCCCATTGGCGTCACTCCGCCCATGTCGACACCTGTTATCTGGCACCAGATGACACCATAACGTGACATTGGCATGGCAATCCACGTTGCACAGTGACGCCACGCGACTTTGTGACGTCAGGTGACACCGTGAGTCACGTGATGCCATGAAGACACGTCACACTGTGACGTCACGTGACATTCAAACGTCACGTGACAATACGTCATCATGGACACCATGACGGCTCGTAGGAACAAACATGACACTGCTAATAATTGAAGCAATACAAAAACGCTTTCGATAATTATGCCAGAATGGTTTTTGCGGGATAAAATGAATAAAGCTAATTGGGTGTTTAGGCGACGAAACCACAGGTGTAAAGTTAGGTGGAGCTACAGATTGAAACTTCAGTGCGCAATATTGACAGTGTTCTTTACTGTCCACAAGGGTAGTTAGTTTATGTCGATTAACATTGCCTAAAGCGTTCAGGCAGCCACACCAATGACAGAAACAATTCATGCATTGTCTAAAAGGTTCGTGAAATTCTCTCTCTTTAATACACCCTTAACGTTTACAAAACGCTATGAAAATTTCCTCTGGTGTGTTACTTGGTTTAATACGAAACACCTACGCGGACCCTACGGTGCGCGTTCACACCTTCGCCGCTCTTCTTCAGTTCATCTGCTTTCACATGACCGGTATCGTAGGTGTTTACCTTTTTTTTATTACTAGACGGGAACGGTGCAATCGCCACACAGAGCGCTGCATTTTTCCGAATACTTATACCGAGGTCAAGAGTTGTCCTGCCGTTACCACCATTCAATATCAGGGGTGCTTCAGTAAAGATTTCCTTTAGTTTTATGGCTACATTGGGAATTGTCATCTATAATGTTCACCAGTTAACGACTTAATACATTTGATGGCAATAAGGCAAGAAATGAAAGAAGGCATTACTTCTCTCTCAACGAAAAAGCAGCAAACAAGCCCACCCACCTTCATAGCCATGCATGGCCAACAAATGTCTGAGTCAGGCTAGCGGAGTTTCGAAAACGTCCTCTGGGAAATGTTGACAAGATTCGGCCTCTGCCCACTAAAGAAACATGTACGAGTATATACTGGTTTATACAGTTTCGTAGAAGTCACCATTATTACCGTACCGTCCAGCCCAATACTTATACCGGTACATGGATACGGTTCTACTGTATCAGATTTGGGTTTTACTAATCAATAGTAAAAGGCGACAGGCAACCTCTGCACCATGTTACCGGTCACAAATCGTATAGCCTGGTGGCCGATTTCACCATGTCGGTATCCGTATCTTCATACTGTTCACCACTATCCCGTACCGGTAAACTATAACCTGTTACTGGTCGGTCGTACCGGGTATACACAAATATCATTTCGAAATTTCACCCGGTCTTTCCACTACAGCTATCTCGTATTTCGTTAATTGTAGACGCTTTGATGAATACCAAAGTGCATAAAGAATCTTCAGCTCTCATATCTACGTGGTATATGGGTAAGTGACGCATGTAACCTCCAACAAAAATCTCGAGGTCTGAAAAGGACCCACTTTTGGTAAAAGTTTCGGTTGTTCTGGATTTCCAGACGCCTTAAAAATAATGCTTTCATTTGGGCGCACAGATAGCCCTTTTTTTCTTCTAAATTAGATTAATTAAGATTTGGAAAAAAAAAAACTGGGTTGTGGGTACATAATTCAATATGTTGGCAGAGATATGTTCGAACACTAATTCATTTGAATTTTCAACCTGTTTATTTTGTGTTTTTGAACTTTCTGGCATAACCATCAGAGAGATGCGAAAAGAAGCCAGATGTATCCATCGGAAGGCACGCTCGCTATATTAGTGTTATTTCTTGTAGATTTTTACAGTAGATACGCCTGCAAAACTTTTAACGTTGTTCATATATACTTCCGACAGCTATACAAGACTTTGCCGTTGAATACCAGACATAAGGCTAGTTATTGACCGTTCGGCTCTCCCAAGCGGACGAAGATTTAAAAAAAAAAAAAAAAACACGTTTGTATGAAAATGATATGAATATTTCTTTACCGCTTTATCATGGCCGTGACTTCTTGATGTATTCTAGAGATATTTTTGAGGGATCTGAATGCAGTGTAAGGTCAGGGCTACTAATTCAAGCATTAGATCTAGTTCAGCGAAATGATGTTTCGAAATGATACAATCTGCGTAATAGATGGGATACGTCTTCAAGAGTTAGCGTAGCAGCTTGGCCGAGTTGGTTGCTCATATTAACGCACACTACAGCGCACAACTGCAAAAGTAAACTCACACTCTACACTCACTTCTTACACACGATAAAGAGAGGAAAAGTTCAAACGAGCCGCGCCGACTGAAAATTCGTTTTTATGTGCTTTGTCTTCTACGTCTAAAACTACCAAATAACCCGAATCACGCTTGCCAATCTCCTAGACGCCCAATAAATTTTCTTTTTTTTTTCTGGCAGGTTCAAAGATGGTATACTGATAGAGATTGTAGAAATCATCTTGAAATCCAAAAATAAAGGAACATCTGTCACACCAAGAGCCAGAGTTAGAGCCACGAGACCGGTCGTTCTGCCCCACATACACAGGTTCTCTCATGGCATAAAAAATAGCTAATAAGTTCAACATCGACGTTGTCTTCTCTGCTCCTAATAAGCTTGCCACACTGTGCAAACAGTGAACTCACCTTAATCCCACCGAACGGTAAGCTTTACCAAGAAACACCAGAACAGCTTCGTCGAGTGAGCAGAGGAAGTGGTGTATTCGTTTCCTCTTTCGTATGGGAAAATGTATACAGGGCAGACTGGACGATGTTTTGATGATAGGTAAACTAAAAAACAATAGCACCAGAGCCACGCTAGAAGAAACACGTTTAGCTGATGACTCTGACCGCTCTTCCCGCAGGGAGCGAGCGACCAGATCGTGTTCAGAGCTAGCCTCGAACCAGGACTAATTAGTTCCGCGCCGCTGTGGAGGGCGCTGAGGTATGAAGTCCCTCCTCGGCGGCGTAGCGTGCTCGTCATTTTTGTGGTGTGGTTGTGTGGCGTGTAGGTGGTGTGCGGCCAGTGGCTGGCCTCGTGTTTTGCTTTGGTGCTGTGTCAATCACAGATGCCACCATCATGCACGAAGGTGAGCCTTAACACGAAGAAGAAAAAGGAAGATAACACAAATTTACGGACTCTGACGATTTGGTGGCGGCGTGGCGGCGGTGAGGTGCGATGAGAACCAGTGAGGGAGGGAATACGCGACCAGTGCCCTGTTAGAAAATCTCGATGATGGAAAGATGATGGAAAAACCTCATACAAGCGTATCCGTGTTATGGGACATCCTATACCAGAGAAAAGGCGGCTCCAGTATAGTGGATTAAGTCGGAACGATACAGGCAGGCGGAACCATACAAGCGTGTCGTATTATGGACATCCTATACCAGCGTAGTGGATTATTGCGGAACCATGGAGGCGGACGGAAGCATACGTGCACATCGTAATATGGGAAATCCTATACCAGCAAAAAGGCTATACCATCATGGTGGAGCCATATGGCTCCAGCATGTTGTTATTGCCTTTTCACTGTTTTACAGGGTCATTTTTTTTTAAGCTTTACATATTTGTTTAGAAAGGTCGTGTAAGCTAAATAATGCGGTTTGTGCAGGCGAGTTATACGGCCAGGCGTGCATAATATAGGGACCTAGTCGTAACGATCAGTCAGATAATTAAACACAATTTGTTAACTAACTTTTTAATTAGTGAAAATGAAAATATGGTTCCAATTAGAAACTTGCTGAGTCAATGAAAACCACAAAATCAACTCTTTTTAGAAGGATATAATGCAGGAGTAGCATTTTACGCGTTCTGTAAAAACGCTTTATTTGGACGAGTTTCTGGGTTTCAGTTTCTTATCAGAGCTCATCTCTGCGCCCACGGTCCTGTTCCCCAGGGGCTCACACGTGCAACACACGTGCGCCTTGCTTCCCTCCATCGTACGAGGGAGGCGAGGGAGCGGCTTCGCACTGCGGCCACCGGGCAGCAGGAGCGCCGTAAAATGCTGCTCTTGTCTTATATCTTCACAACGAAACTTGATTTAGTGTGTTTTGGTGATGCTTAGCAAGTTTCTAATTGGAACCATGGGTCTATTTTCACTGAATAAAAATTTCAGGAACATACTATGCTTAAAGAGATGTTGAAGCGGTTTTGTATTTGAGAAAACACTTTTAAATCTTCTTCATTTGACCTCTACAATCTCAAATATCAAAATTATTTGGTAATTTAGTGAATCAAGGCTGCATAGAATCATTTTTAAAGCGCTGTGAAGGCACTTCCCTGGAGAGCGACGTCACGAAAGCAGCTTTCGAAATCTTTGCTCACGCATCTTCAGCGCCTTTCAAACCTATGCACGCACATGCTATTTTTTAAAAGGGCAGAAAAATGTGTCACGACTGGTGCCAGTGCGGGAAAATATACCTAGGAAACTTGCCATTGGACGCGCGGCCCTTAAGCGACACACGCTTGGCGGCCAAAAGGTCTTCTTACGATGTCACTATTGCTAGGATGTTTTTCTTGTGTTTTCTCACGTTTAGTTATATCTTTGTGGAAAACGAACGGGATATTCAGATTCGCGGGATAAAACTACGCTAGAATGAACCTCCATCTAGTTTTCTGAAAGAAGTATGGCACATCTCTGTAATAAGCCGACTGATCATTACAAATTAGCCTTATACATGCCGCCCTGGCCGTGTAACTCACGTGCACAGACCGCGTAAACGTAGCTTTTACGGCTTTTTAAAAAAAATCTGTAAAACATACAAAAAAACACCCTGTAGAATTTTCCCCAATACGATGCGATTGTATGGTTCCTTCCCCGCTTGCATTGTTCAAGAAAGAATTTTGGACATCCAGAGTTTCATTGGAATGCTGGATGTCAGCGAGTCTCTACATCAGTGAGCGGTTTCAAACAAGCATGATGTTTGCACACCAGTAAGCTCTTATCCGAGGCTCACCAGGAGCACTAAGAGCAGAGGCGAAATGTCGTGGCCTGGTAAATATGGTTGCAGGTATTTATTTTTAGAAGAACTGCATGCAGCAAAGCTTAACTTTGCTCAAAAGAAGATAATTAAAAATTCAATACTGAACAATGGTGTCCCTTGAGCTGTCAGATCAAACTCCCACTCTTGCCACTCAGGAGTTCCTAACTCGTGCGTAGAGGATCAGCACAACCCAGATTTGTGCTGCAAGTGCAGCTGCAATATAAAACTTGGATAAACATGAGATGAAATATGAGACGTTTACAATTCTCTGTAATGTGAAATTAGAGCACAGATCTTGAAGAGGAGTATGGAAGTGTATGCCCCTCCTCCCTCTCCCCTCCTCCTCTTCTGCTCGCTACCATTTAGCGGGAAATTTCCCTGAATTTAGCGGGAAATTATCCCCTCTAAATTTAGCGGGTTAAGTTTCCCATTAAATTTAGCGCGGAAATTGATGTCACATGACCTCAACAGAAATGCAGTTTTCCCGCTAAAAGTAGAGGGAAAAATTCAGTTTCTCAGCTAGACTTAGCAGAAATATTAAAGTCACATGATCGCAACAATAATTCAATTATCTGCCAAGTTTAGTTGGGCGGTTACGCCGACAGCGACGCCGCGAAACGCGGAAGCGGGTGCCAAGAGCTGCGCTAAAAACTAAATGCATCAGGTGAAATAAAGTGAACATTAGATAAGAAAAAGAAAAGAGAATCTAAGATACCGTTCTCAAATCCTTCCTTTTGTCCGTTCTCAAATGTTTTGATTTCAAGAAATGTTTATCTCTTTATTCATAACCAGAGAACCTCTCCCAGTTTCAGCATGAATGCAATAAATCAATGCAGACTAGACCTTGTAAACTGTAATGCGCATGAAAATGAATGTTTGCCACATCGTCAGGTATGAGTCAGTGGCTCAGATCTCTAAATACATTTGTATTGAGGAACATTCTTGAATAAAACTTCTTGGGTTCGAATTCGACACTTTGTACTTCCATAAGGAACACTGTATGGCACTGATTTTTTTTGTGACACATCAGAAACGGCATAGCACTGTCATCCTTGCATACCTAACAATAATTTGTATTTTTTTTTAGCATGGCACGTGCTATTGTAATGCCCATACAGCCTCCTTTAACAAAAGTTCCTTTGTAGAGCTTTTTATTGGTTCTTATTTAACTCGCACGACAGATTCCGTACCTTCAATTCTCACTCGGCATCAACAGTTTTATATATTGATGTAATAGCGAAGGACAAGATGTATGGACTTGAGTGCGGCTCAACAAGCACAGTTGTTGAGAAAAGTACTGAAGAAAACTCAAATGTCAAAATAAAAATAAAGTGGAATGTGGATACAATTATGAATATGGTCATGAATATAGTTACCAGATTCAATATGAAGAATACGTGTTAGACGCACACTCGAAGAAACCTTTTGCATCTATACTCATGAAATTACTTCGCAGAACCCAGCGCTGCAGTCTCAGGTGAGATTTCGCTGAATGAGTTTACTGAAAATGAGTGTAGACGGAAAAAGCAGTTTGATCTGCGACAATGAGCATTACATAAGCAAGTGACATCTCATTATTACTGTTACAGTGCCGAATGTTTCAAACTGCCAGTCGCATCATTCTGTGAGTTCCATCCGTATATTACAGGGTTTGGCTCTCTCGAATGCGTTGCGAGAAAAATGATGAACTGGAACTGTCTAGCGTAGTTCAAGAAAAATTACTTCCAGAATCCTATCTCAGCATCGTAACGAATATAAAAAAGTTTTTAGAGATAAGATTAGTGCAGGAGTTGAATAATCTAAATACTTAGTTTTGCGAAACCATCTAGGCGTAGTAAACGTATAAAGTACCCCTAGGTAAAGCTAGTCATTACGGATGATTGTGCCCATTGCATACCATAAACATTTAATTTGCGACCTACAATATTTACAGACTCAACCAACTCTGAATAAGTGGAACACTTGACATTAAAGATTGGTCTCACCATGACTGTCTGCAAACATCCACATAATAATTTCCATAAACCTATGTATTTCAAGAAAATATTTGGTGCGAGCTGTTTAAAACACCATAATATTTTTAACACTAATGCGGAGGGCAAGTTCGTCTGCTCCTTGCGCAGGGGGTAGCGGTGACGTCAGAACGCCGAGCCCTGATTGGCTGATAGAGCCCCCCTATCTGAGCGTCGTCTGCTTCTTTGCAACGTCGTCTGCTCGCAACGTCGTCTGCGTCTGTCTTACGTTTCCTGCGACTTTCGGGAGTGCAGAGGCCAGATTCACGAAACGATCTTACGCCAAAAATGTGCGTAAGACAAAACTTAAGAACAAATTCGTATTTACGAAACGAAATTTTCGTAAGTTTTGCGCAGGTTACGGCGAAATCCTACGACAGCTCCGAAGCTGTTACGCACTTTTTACGATCAAGTCAGCATGGCCGACAGCGTCGCGGTCGCGACGACCCACGGACGTTTATTTTTCTACGTGAGCTTCTCACGCGTCCTGACTTCAAGCAGCAAAAAAAAAGTAAAAATTATTTGAAACAGAGCACGACGAACAAGAACGCTGGATCCACAGACACCGGGGAAAAGCTTAAACGGCGACGATTCCACCGAACGCGACCAAACGAGCTGGGCAGTTAGGCCTAGCAGGCACTCCGCGACTCGGCGACCGTCTGCCCACGACCGGCTGACGTGCTGAATGGAATATGCCCGCGCGACCCTTGTGAACCCTTCCCGTGTTATACTTCGATCGCTGACCTCAATTTTAGATTAAGAGGTCAATTTCTTCCTCTTGTTATCTCCTTGTTTCCCGAGGCAACGGTGACTCTCGCCGGTGAAAAAGCGGCGAATCTCCGACATACGCAGGAAAGGTAAAGCAGCCATCGCTTTGACTAGCAGACGTAAAGCAGACGACGTTAAAGAGTGAGGGGTCTCGCCGCACACGAATGGAGGTAAAAAGTATTTGAGAGGGAACTTGCGGACACTAAGCAAACAAACCTCGGCGCCCCGGGACACCTCGCCAGTGAGTCGTTTGACTTCCCTCCTTGATGCGCGTCTGCTAGTTGTTAGACGAAAACGACGTACCGCTCGAGTTATTTCGTCTGCCCTCCCTTAAAGGCGAAGTCGAGTTCGCTCCGAAAGTCGCAGGAAAGGTAAGACAGACGCAGACGATGTTGCGAGCAGACGACGTTGCAAAGGAGCAGACGACGCTCAATAGGGGGTCGCGATCAGCCAATCAGGACTCGGCGTTCTGACGTCACCGCTACTTCCTTTCTCATGCGCAGAAGACGAAAATGAGCCCACTTGCGAGGCGTATAGAAAGCCTGTAGTAAGCAACAACTTAAAAGGGTACTCCACCGGTTTTTTCACTGTCTCCGATTTGCTTGAAATTTTGCTAAACTAACGAACAAACATTGCTAAAATAGTATCCCAAATATTAGGTCAAAATATTGCTTTTTCGCGAAGTTATTAAATTTACAGTTTTGGTCTTCACTATGTTTTTCAAACTGAAAGTCTCTACTGGCAACAACAACAAAGTGACGTCAGTGGAAGGCAGGGGTTAACTTTTTGGACTACAGAAGTTGTTCCCAACGGATTCGAAGCAGTTTTTTGGTGTCAAATGTGTGCTTTGGAAGCTCGCTCCCGTATCCGCGCTCCAGCACGGAACGAATGATTGGCATATTCTATTTTTAGACTACTTGCTCGACTGGCAAGCCTGCCTACCGTTGACGTCACGGCACTGAAAAGTGCGCGAATATTTGAATTTTGGTTTTTGCACCATTTTCATTTGCCAATTTCACAATACCTATTATGAATTTCGCGATGCTAAATAGCATACCGGAAAGGCTAAAGGGCGGGGAGTCAGAAATTATAGTTAGTTGAGGTAGCTCAAAAAATCGGTGGAGTACCCCTTTAAGCAATTTTTACTTCATTATGAAGGGCAATAACACATATGTGAACCTTAAAACTAGGCCTGCACAGAATTGCTTTCTTAAGTTGAACAAGCTATGCTCGGTTCAATATATTATCTTTGCAGAGCTGACAATGTGCAAGTTCCCATTTTTTTATATTTCAGATCTCCCGACTGCTGGGTGGTGTAGGTACATAAGATTGATGACACCAACGTAACACAATGATTATTCTAACAATTTGTTTGGGTATAGCACTAGCAAAGCCATCTGTGGGAAGTTATTTCTGTAACTCCGTCGAACCTACATCTGCGGGCTTTAAGTTTACATGTGAATCATATCTGCAGACTACTTTTTGTTATTGGAACTCCATCCATCCCAAGATTTGAATATGTTTTTTGCATTTTAGGCTTAGTAGTGCTTTTGCTGTTTAACTTAAAGAATAGGTAAGAATGCTTATTTCGAGTAGGATACCTAACACGTGGTGGCACGAGGACTCCCTTGTCGTGATGCTAATCAAAAGTCACAGGCAGGAAGATACTGTGATGCTCTTGTTGCTTGGATTACCTCCCCCATGGTCCTGGCCGGACCACAGAAGAAGATTGAGTCCAAGCTTGTGTCCACTAGGATCTCCAGATCTTGAGGCACCCAAGTAGCTGGAAATAAAAACAAATCACAATCCAGTACTTGGCAGAGCTACATAGAATGGCTAGCATATTCTTTCGTGATCAGCACATAGATCCTTTTGTTTTTATACTTTGTACTTGAACCTACTAAAAACGGCTCCTTCACAGCCACAGTCATAGTCACACCCCAGGACAAGGCCACACAGGCCTTGAAATGATGGGTGAAAGAGGGTTAAATGAAATTCATTCATTTAACCCACTTTCACCCCAACCTGAGAGATTTCTGTCAAATATTCACATTTAACTCTAAAGACTATAAAAAAACTACTACTGCAATGCAGAGCCGTAAGTGGGAGTGTTTAGCCAGTGGGTGTGGTGACGAAGGTGCCGGAGAGAAGGAAAGGGAGGAGAGCGCCGAACGAGGGAGAGAGAAGGCAGCAAAGAGGAGACGACCGCCATTTTGACGCAACGCTGTTGGCGCGGAACACTGTTGAGGCTACGCGTCGTCTGCTACTGGCTTATTTCTTTTTTGCCTGAATAAAGGTTTGCGTTTAAACATGGAGAAACGTTTTTCTTTCGGTTTTTAAGCCACCGAGTAATAACACTATATCATTTTATTGCCAGAGCCTGCCAAATAAAAGGAAAGGGCAGGTGTCTGGATAGAAAGAGTTTAGTTGGCGCACCAAGAAGCTAACCAATAAAAATGGGTACTATTCTGCGCAAAATGCCTAAAAAGAGTGAATCTCGACTTGACACTGACAGCGGTACAGTATCTATTTTACTGACTAAAGGGTACTAAATCATTATTTTCAGCTAACTAGTCAAACTAAATATTCTTCCCCACTTGCTTTTAAGGAAAATTTTTTTATTTACAAGAACTATTAAGACAACGGCTAACAAAAAAGCAATGGCAAAACCAACAATCGAATTCGCTTGCTCTCCAGTAGCACGACATCTATAGAAGGCAGACCTGCAGAATGAGCAAGCAGTCTAAAAAACAGAGTATGTCCTATGTATATTTTTTTTCATGCTGCAAAGCAAGCGCTCAAAGGAGGTTTCACGAAATTAACGAAATTTCTTGCAATCAGTTGAGAACAAGTTAGAGCAGTGAACTTCTCCTTGCCCTTGGCATAACGCTTTAGTGTTGCCCATGGAAACTCAAATAAATTTGTAAATAAAAACAAGAAAGACTAACCTTTATAAAACAAATCTAACTTTCGCAAAGAAAAGTTACCTTGAACAAAATATGTGGGATACAGTTGTACAGCGTCCATTTGTGTGCTGAACCAATTTTGAGGCAAATCTGCGACAATGAAAAGAAAACTCCCGAGTACAATTAAGGGAAAGACAGAAAGGATGCATACCTACAACAAAAAAATTTAGAACGACCACGGGCAGGAAACTCTTGTGAGGCTCTCGGAGTGACTCCCTGCAATGGGCCTGCGCAGACCAGGGAACAAGATCGGTCAGAGCTTGCAGCCATAAGGTGCTTCATACTATGAAGTTCCAGGAGTAGCTGCAATTGGAAGCAAAGTGCATTTCATTTCTCTGCAGAATGCAGAGTTTAATAGCTAGTATGCGTTCATAAGGTGATACAGTCATGAATGCAGATTTTTCAATGCCGCACTATATCACCAAATTGTTAACCGTGCCGGGCAACACTAAAAAACGAGGGCATTATTCCAAAATATCTCAGTTTAAATTTAACCACGGCAGAAGCTGCAATCCATGTGACCTTCTAGTTGGATGCCATGGTACCTCGAGCTTATAATCATGTGTCACACTGTTTTTGCTGCAATGGCTTGTAGTGTCAAAAGTGGTCCAGCTTAAAGAGATGCAAAGTATAGACGTTTGTGAGTGGGGCCCTGACCTAGTCTTCAGCTACAGTGCGAGGTAGGACGTTCCAACCGGGATGTTTGCTGGCTGTAACCACAAGACCAGCTTGTGCACAGCAATTGTTCCGGCAGAGTACATGTCGTCGACAGTGCCGTTATTTAACAAGCAGTTTTATGAATGTTAAACATGACTGACTTACAGAGAGATTGCATCTCAACGACTAATGACTTGGGCTACCTAGCTGAATACAGATATAGTAACTAAATGCAAAACAATTACCTGGCGGGCAATAAATTTTGCAACAGGGTGGGTCGACTCCGCGTTAAGTTGAAGGAGTCGGTGAGTCAAGCACGTAGCCAGGATTTTGTTTCAGGGGGGCCCACTCATGACAAAATGCTCTATGAGGGGGAGGGGAGAAAGGAGGACCCATGCAAAATGGAAGATTTCGGGGGGGGGGGGGGGGCCGGGCCCCATGGGCCTCCCCCCTGGCTACGTGCCTGCGATGCGTAATAGGACAATACAAACAAAAATTTGCCTTACAATTCCTTTTGCACCCCGAAAATAATGTGTTTTTGAAGGTAAGATACACAATGTTCTTGATTCAGAAAGTGCCTCAGCTGTACAAATGCATATTCAGTAAGGGCAGTCGCCAAGCCTATTCTCCTCAGCTCTGTGCAGGTTAATCTAAGTTAGAGTATAGAAGTATACACGCTCACTGACAGCATGAGAAAGGCAGAGAGAAGTCTCCGTTGTTCCACCACCAGCCCGTCTGCTACCTTCGATGACGTTTCATCGCTTCATGAGCCTGGAGCGAGCACATCTTTCCAAAGGGGGGTGAAAAGCACAAGCACGTGCTGGAGGACGCCCCGCCATTCTCTTTTTGTCATCGGCTATACTACATATTTTTAGTATGACATATCTTTAAGTGAGAAAAAGTATTGCAAATATGCAGTCCACCTTTGACCATAATACAGAATTCTGATAAAGATAACAGTTGCCATTCACCATTTTCCAAATAAGTGCTCCCACCTATCGGGACATCTACACATGTGGTGCGTGAGTGGGTTCAGGACTGAGAGGCTAGAAAACGAAGCACTCACAAGGCTTGTCTGGCCCTTCCAACCATGCGGGTACATTCGTCGCAAATCCCCGATTTTTAAACAAAATGATATAGAATGAACAAATCTTGTCTACGCTTCAGGTAGAACATTGAATTGTGATTCCCCCATATTGTGCGAACCATCCTTCAAACTGCGGTACCACCTGCAAATAAACTTTGTGCTGCGGCACGCGTCCATGCTGCCTGCTTCAGTGGAAAACCACTGCTCGTGTTAAAGACGACATCCCACAATGTACAGGCAACAATGTTTAACAAACTAAAACAAAATTGATATCATTCAATACACAAAGATAGGCTCACAAAGTGTGGACGCCATGATTGTTGTTGTTGGTTTTACTCTTGCATACAAACAAAAGCGACTTCGTCTTTCCACCGATGTACAGTAAGACCCCCTTATCTTCGTGGCCCCTGTTTCTTCTCGAATCGGTCACAGAGGACATAATCGCAGCCACCGTATTCTGCAAAATTAAAGGCCGGGAAAATGAAAGGTTCGCCAACAATAAGGGGTTTACTGTTCTTCCGTGTGTCACATGATGTTAACATTTCAAGGAGGCTGAAGGTATTGGTTTAAGAAAAAATTGACCTATAAAAAAAAAATGCCCTTCTCCAGGTTAGGCACGCGAGGTTCTTTTGCACTACCTATAAGGCGGCAAGTTTGTTTCGGCAGAGCTTTTGGTAAAACGGAGTCACAAAAGTAGCTATACTTGGCGTCAACTATTTTGTGCTGCATTATAACGCTAGAGTAAATTCCACAGTGCTTCGGCACAGCACTGTTTTTTGCGAGAGCATATGGGGTTTAGTGTTGCATCCCATTTGCATGATCTAGAGAAACTAGCGCTGACACAGTTGGAGCACTCCAAATAATAACTGCCGACTGTAGAAGCATTGAGAGATGCACACATGCGAACTGTGCATTTCTTAAAAGTGGATTCGAGCACAGGTAAAAACAATATGTATGCATACGGCGGCCATCCTTGCCTTTCCCAAGCATGACCACTTTTCCCTCGGTAGCACCATCCAGTAAGAAGCACCAGCAACACGCCCATGAGACGCCGCCGACTCCTGGATTGAATGACGACCCGCCTGAGGTCTTGGAAGGAGATCCGGAACACTGCTTTAGGCCAGATGTTGTATCTGGTGGGGCAGGGACTAAAAGTAAAAATTAACAAATTTATCTGAAGCGCTACATTACTATAGCATAAACTCTAGGATAGCAGTATTTTTTTAGGCCAGTGATGCGCTTTAATTAAACATAAATGGTTGGTTTATATGATGAACCAGCAGCCCCTATTTTGCTTAAGTGTAACGCAGTGTCTAACGTTACGTCCGACGGAACCCGAAATAAAAATTAAAGTTACGCTTAACGTAACTGTCAAGCATTCGAGTTGCGTCCGACGTAACCCAAAATAAAAATTAAAGTTACCGTATTTACTCGGAAATAGGTCGAACCCTATTTATCGGATCCACCGAGAATAAAAAAAAAATATAATTCAAATATAGGTCGACTTTTCTTTTATTTTTAAGAACAGTGGAGGGGATTTTGGGCAAAAGAAAGAAACAAACCTTTATTTACATCACTCTCAGCTAAATCACGGGGCGATGCCAAAAACTAATCATCGTCAGAACTTCTGGACATGTCATCGCCGTCCGAAGCTTCGTCAGCTTGGTAGACATCCTCGCAAATTCGCAACAATACATCACTGACACCGTTGTAAAATGACGGCAAGAAGAAACGAAAGAAGGTGCGAAGCGACGAAAGACAAACTACAAAGACGCAAGCAAAGCCGCCGTGTTGCCATGAGCAACACGCGAGCCGAGCCGCCTCAAGCAACTGACAAAAGTAACATCTTTTTTTTTCTTCTTTTTTTGTGCGTGTTTGCGAGGATGGAGGGCAAAGTGCATGGCGTATCGCGTTCCTCTCCTTCCCCGTTGCCCAGCAAGGAGAACGCGAGAGGCGCGATGGCGAAATCCGACGCCTGAGGGGTGCGCGCGATAGCGGCACCGGCCACCGCGGGCGAGACATTGCGGTTGTTTACCAAAAGCTTTTTAAAACAAGAAGCGGCGCGGCTCTACGGCAATGCCGGCTCGGTGACTCGATAGCTTCATACCTCCGGTAGGGTCGCAAAATTTGGTCGCGAATGTAGGTCGAAATTCTTTGGTAACGATTTCCTACAAAAAAACAGAAAAAGGTCGACTTATATTCGAATAAATACGGTAGTCAGCCACGCGACGAGACACACATTATGAAAGCGATTGGTGCAAGCGACCAGGGCGATGAGCGACGTTTTCTAGAAACCCAAAAACCGAGGGACGCAAGCAGCGACAGTGAGAAATCTTCGTCGCTCGTCGCCGGAACTCGTAGCTTCTCGCCGTCGGTCCTCTCGTTGATCGCTATATTGCTTACATGCCGTTCAGAAAGGCGCTCTAAGTGCTTACCATTGCATTAAGAGCAGCCTCGCATCCAACCGTAACCAGTCTTCTTTTTTTATAAGCCGTCCAGTTATAAGTTAACATCATACAGACATCGTTTTCAAGCATGGCTTCTCGTTCATCGGCTTGATTTACATTTTCGGTAAATGACAAACCGTGATGAAGCACAATTATTCTAGCTCAAAATTTTCAAGAACACTTGGCACGCATGCTTACCCTGAAGCGCACCTAACTTAATTTAAAAGTAGAACGAAAAGGGGTCCGTATCACATGAGCTAATGATGTTTTAGTGAACAGCGACGTTTGAGCGAATCGACGTTTTAGCGAATAACGGGGGCGCGCGTTAACCCATCCGCCGCGCTGCGCTTTCGCCGCTTCGCGGCGACAGTCAGCGGCGGCTCATTACAAAAATGTGAATCCATTTGGCCCACGCGAAAACGCCGCTTCGCGACGTCCGACTATTCGCTAAAGTATCATTCGGTGAAACGTGGGCGTTCGCTAAAACGTCATTCGATCAAGTGAGTGCCTCCCAACGAAAAGGGAACGAGATTCGCTTACCGCTTCACGGAAAAACAGACGCCTTCGTATCCTAGGCCTACCGGCCAAACTTCGCATTTCGAAGTCTTAGAAGGTCCGCCGATCGGACGAGGTGAGCCTGCCGTGCTGCGCTGACCCAGGCTGACTACGCCTGGGTGAGCTATGAGAGGAGCCGCCGAGTTGAGAACCAGAGTCGCAGTAGAAACGGACCACCAAACGTCTGTCCCGTACAACGAACGAGCCGACGTCCTGCACTCTCCACCCTCTACTCCGTGACGACGGGAGCTGGAAAAGCGGGGAAGCCGAGCAGCGGAAGCAGAAGTCACTGGGCGGCCGCTTTACGTTTCGCTTTTAGCCGACGCCGGTATCGGTTGAGGATTCGAGCGGTTGCAGCTGGTTGCGACAAGAGGAACCACGAAAAGACGCCGAGTTGGCCGTGTACGAGTCACGGTACGAGCAACAGGCCGTTTGCTGCTGTCTACCGGTGACGCGGTATCCTCGGCTTGGTGTCACGATCGGTTTGTTGCCGTGCACGTTGGCTTTGCTATGCAGTACGGCTGGTGCGGCTGTCGAATACTTACGGTGCTAATTATTCGAGACAGTCGCCCCAAGACGTCGCCGTGAAGAGTTGACCGAGGAATTCGTGTGAAGCTCAACATCACCGGTGGTAGATGTTGGACGTTTTGTTGGAAAATGTCGGTCGCCTTTCTTTATGTATGATTTGGTGATACCGGTGTTCCTGAGGTATAAGCGTTGCGTTGGAACAATGTTGGTCGCCTACATCATCGGATGAAAAATCATACCAGCCACACGAAATCATATTGGCAAGCAAACTGGCTGCCAGTATAGACAGACGCGGAGCCATAGCGGTGCCGGTATCTCCAGTTATGCAGAACGTCAAACCAAACTAGCCGCATGTATAATAAGAAGAAATTATTTGGTGTCATACCAGAACTGTACAAGCAGCAGGTACGTTTCTTGTACGTTTTTTCCAATAGGGTGTTGGGAGATACAACCGGAGCGGTCGGTTGGGGATGGATGCCATACTTGGGCGCCATCTATCCCCGTGCGAGTGAAGCGCGCTCGGTGCGCCGAACATTATGTGGCCGCTTCGCCGGACCGAGAGTCAACACCTAAATGTGTTCCTTCCACAAAGGCTACAATAAGAGGTAGTGAGCAAGGGATTGCGGGACCACCGCTGGGAGAAGGAATCGGAGCGGTCGGTTTGTGAGGGACGCCATATTATGGCGCCGTCTATCCCCGTGTGAGTGAAGCGCTTGGTGCGCCGAACATAATATGGCCGCTGCGCCGGACAGAGAGGCATCGTCTAAATGTTTCTTCCACTTTGCGAGAGCTAACTCTGGCCACCTGGGTATACACTGCCGTGATTGTGGGTGCAAGGTTCACCTGCCATGTTGTACAATTTTAGGTAGGTACAGTAATCAATTAACTATATAAATTATTGAAGCCGAACACATTGTCAAGAATTATAAAAAGTGTATTTGTACAGCACCTTTGAACCTGACAGAAAAAGAGAAACAAATCTTGGCGTCCAGGAGACTGGTAGCGTGATTCGGGAAATCCGGTAGTTCCAGGCGTAGAAGCAGACAACATATATAAACTGATTCGTCGGTCAGCGCGGTTCGTTCGAATTTTTCCTTTTTTTTCGTGTGCAAGTAGTTAGTGTACTTTTGCTGTACTGCGCTGTAGTGTGTGTTAATACGTCTTCAAGGGCTTTCGCAGTACTTACCAAGCACTTTGATGTC
The DNA here is from genome assembly GCF_016920785.2 of Ixodes scapularis. Taxonomy (NCBI): domain Eukaryota; kingdom Metazoa; phylum Arthropoda; class Arachnida; order Ixodida; family Ixodidae; genus Ixodes; species Ixodes scapularis. The sequence goes on from NW_024610142.1 coordinate 45,307, forward strand.
CTGCAGGGTTGGAACGATCATTGCAAGAGAGGTGCACCTCTGTTCGCAGAACTTACGTCTCGATCAACACTGAAGTGACAAGACTAGGATATAATTTATTCTGGTGAACCTGTACGATACATACATAAATAAATAGTTTGTAGATTCTATTATCATAAAAAAATAGTTAATAGATTTTATTTTATTAAAAAATAGTTTATAGATTTAATTTTCAGTACACTGTTCATTGTTCATAAGATCCTCTTTTTTTCTCACTTGTTGATTACCCATCCAATCAATTTAAGCAAGCTAGCTTGCATATTCTTAAAAAGCCAACGAGATTGCGTATAGACGGTTGTGTGCTTACAGGGAAATATATATGCATACTGGCTCTGTATAAAATACCTTCCTTACAAAATTCTGATTTATAATCAAGTGCTAGGATTGTTAGTTAAGCACCATTTATGCATAGCCCCTCCCACATTTCTCAGCCATTCTATCATGCGCCATAAAAAAACTGTCATTCGCCACAGAGGTATGATGTGTATTTAGAAAATCAGATGAATCTTTGGGAGGGACAGACTTACGTCCTTGAAGAGGGGAGACAGGAATGAACATTTGCTGGGGTTGACGCTCTTGTATACTTGTGATGAAATAACTGAGGACCAGACGGCAACCTTTTTGGGAGAAAAATTTTTCCGAAAGCTTGTTACACGTCACAAATTCCGGAATCTGTGCTGTGATTGTTTGGGGCAATACGTACGTTTCGTACGTATATACTGTGAATATTATTTCTACTGCTATTTTGTACATAGTTAATCGGAACTTTAGAAAAACAGCCCTCCTACATTAAGTAAATTGTCGATTATAGTTGGTTTTAATTCGTTTTTAAGTTTGGTATCACCAGAAACTTGTGATTAACCTTCTTGAGAAAACAAATTCACGTGCACGTTTATATGTGCTTGTATATTATAAAAACACAATTTGTTACTTAATGTACTTAATGTATATAATTTCAAAAGAGAATATTTCATTTAAAGCGATAGGATATTGCAACAGAAAGCACCATCTCAAATAGTAGGACTCTCTCAACGTAAACAAAATATGCAAGGACATTTCGCGGGTGGAACAACAGATAATCCTTCCATGCAGATAGGTGCTGCGAATGATTGAGCGCTGTTAGGCACAAAAACAAAATAAAATCACTGAAGTTAAACACAAGGACGACGATTGTATGTAAATCGGTTTCATACACTACGTAAAGGCAAAAAGTTATCTAAGTAAAAAAAAGCTATAACGAGTCAAGTGTGGGAAATAGAGTCTGACATATATTTAAATATGGAATACTTGTCTAGACTTAGTAAAAGAATTCGACACGATAACACAATTCACATGTACATTGTGTGTAACTGTAATACTTGTGAAGAAACCGACGTCGATTCGAAACATGATAATTTAGAAAGGAATTAAAAAAATGGTTATAATAAAATCTATGAGTGCGTCATTTACAAACACAGAAGGTTCCGTATTGAGCAAAAGATCATAAGATATCAAAGAAATATTATTATACATCTAACACGAAAGAAAAGTCGTTAATTGTTCAGTTGTTATGGCCTTCATGACATTCATTCATTTGTTCATGACCAAATTCATTCACAGATTTTCATTTCTTTGCCGATGGGCATGCCGTTAAATGATATGCGTGAGGTCGGTCAGCATCATGCGACTGCGTAAGTACCCTAAGTCTTACTCGACTGAGTGTGCTAAAGTGAAATTCTCTTGATGCCGTTGATACTGTATTGTCAGGAAAGCTGCTCAAGAATAAAAACGTGGTCCAAGAGGCTCAAAACTGTTTGAGATTATGTCTTCAGTGATTTTGCAACGTCTACAACTACGGTCACGTCTATAACAAAAAGGATCGGTGGAATTTGAAGAGGGCAGAAGCATGAACCACTCACCGATTATGTGCATTCGGCGCTTCTGAAGAGAGCGGTAAAAATTTGAGAAAGCCAGGAACAAAGCTTTGGGGCCTAGCTATTGTTGTGGAGCCCGGTTATGGCTAGGACAAGAACAAAGAGACAACTTAGAAGAGCAAACTGTTTCACTTGTATACAGTCGCGTGCTGACATTCGGAGAGCTCAGACTGAAGCAACGTGTTGCTCTTTTTTTTTGTGGTGTTCGTAATTCCCACGACCCTGCCCAGGTAGCACGCCAGAGGAATGCCCAACTTCAAAGGTCTGGCAAACATAAGGGCCCAACTTTGTCGCAGTTAGGTTTTGTACCATGGCAATCATCAGTGCCAAAGTACGGTGCCTAACTATAGCCTTAGTTTGGCGATTCTAGGGTATGCCAAAGTTCGGCTCTTCTCTGGTACGCCAGAGGAGCGCTAATGTTGATGCCATACTTGAGCCATAACTGCCAAAGCACGCCGAATTTGGGTGTTTCGAACATGCCAAGTTTGGCCTTTCTCTGGTCCGCCACAGTTCTGCCAAAGTAAGTGCCAGACTTGAACCATAACTGCCAGAGCAACGCCTAATTTGGGTATTTCGGAAATGCCAAAGTTGGGCTTTTTTCTCGCCTACCACAAGAGTGCCGAAGTAGTCCCATACTTTAGCCATAACTGCCGGAGCAACGCCTAATTTGGATATTTCGGACATGCCAAAGTTTGGCATTTCTCTAGTCCGCCACAAGAATGCCGAAGTAAGCGCCATACTGGAGCCATAACTGCCAAAGCAATGCCAAATTTGGGTACTTCGGATAAGACAAAGTTTGGCTTTTCTCTGGTTCGCCACAGTTGGGCCAAAGTAAGTGCCAGACTTCAGCCATAACTGCCGAAGTAAATCCTAATTTGGGAATTCGGGGCATGCCGAAGTTTGGCTCTTCTCTGGCTAGCCACTGGAGTGCCAAAGAAGTGCCGGCAAAGAAAGCCGAGAGGCCTGCCCAAGTTTGGAATATCTCTGGTGTGTCACAGAAGTTCTCTTGCACGCGCCCCAGAAAAGAATTAAATTAAATAAGCGTTGGAAACACAATGGTCAGATGTCATCACCTCCGTTCCCAAGCAGCACGGCAATACTTTGCTGAATCGTGCCAGTGCCGGCCGAAAGTCGGTTCCAATATCACTCAAATGTCCAGTTTTGCACTACCGTTTGATTTCCGGCAGGTATTGGCGTACAGCCGATTTGCCGCGGCCTAGCGTTCGCGCAATAGTGTGCGAATATTCTACTATGCGTCTGCTCCGTATTGGCCGAACGTCGTGCAAGTATGTGTACGTTGCATATCATTCGTTGCATATCCAATGACATATACGGACAAACTAAATTTTTTCTATCGCTCCCAGAAGTTTATTAAACCACTATCATTACACACAGTGTATTCTCGACATATTTACAAAGGTCACACTTCTCTGTCAAACGAAAAGCAAATTATAAAATAGAATTAACACTGTACTCTTGCCAAGCAAAACTCATCATACAAAAAACCGCGGAGATTGAGAGGAAAGCAGGACTGCTATCAGAAGCATAATTGCAGTGTACTTACTAATAAAAAAGCGATATCATGTAATTTTTGATAGATGCATAATCCAAGTTGCAACTCAGGCACCCCACATACACACTCGAGAAAGAAAATTGCGCACATTCAGCTAACGTCTCGTTGTCGGCGAAGAGCAGTTGTTGTCGAAGAATTCCACGAACTCCAGTGAAAAAAATGGCTGTTACCGAAAAATTTGCATGGACGTATTCCGGCCGTTTACGACCAAAAACACGGCCGCGTCTGCAAAGCACGAAAGCAACACAACACTGAAGAGCGTATTTCGAAAACCGGACCTTCGTGGTCTGCCTTTTTCTATAATTCTAGCAAACGGCGAAAACAACAGCCCCAGAGATCCCATGAGCGTGACAGAGATAGTCACGTGACAAATTTTCGTCCAAACGTTTTTGTCCTACGCGTCCTACGTAGAGAGGTCACGCGTTTCGCTCCACCCTTTTGATTTGCTTAAAGCGGCTGTCGCGCTTTCTAACAGCCACACGAAGACACAAAAGCAGGTGGGGAGGATTTGCAAAAGGTTAGGTGGAAAGGGCATCAACGACGCATGAAAGGAAATCCGCTTGTGCCGGTGACCTTGTCTGTCAGCGTTCGGCTTCCATTGCGGGCCTCAGAAAGATAATCTCCTTTCTTGAGAGCTAAATCGAAGGGTTGCTTATGTTTTGCGGGCTTGTCGCCATCCGATAGGCCTCAATTATTTCTCTCCCCCCTCGCTCGCAGTGGCCTCCCATGACTGTTGTCGCGGCGAAATTAGGTTTAGGAGCGCAGCCGGGACATCTTATCCCGTGAATGTCGATCGGTTGCTGAGAATCTTAAGCAGCTCTTTCGGCGTGCATTTGATGTTCTCGCAGTCGGCCGTTGAGGCATCGCGCCGTTTGCCCGATGTACCTGGCCCCACAGGACAGGGAGATCGCGTACACTTCCTCCTTTTCCTCTCCTTCCCCCAAGATTTCCCTTTCCGGTACTCCCACAGAGCGGGCGGGCCTTGAGCTTGAAGTCAAAAATAGATGTTGTTAAAGTTGAAAGATTGTCCTGTCTGTATCGTCCCTTTTGTGTCTCCACTTTATAACTGTTTAAAAAGTACCAACACGCTAAAATAGTACAAGTTCCGGGATTTCATTCTCATTCCCCAAGTGTGATGCGGGAGCCGCGCCAGGGAGCCCCGGTCGTTTCTGCACTTTGTTATCGCTAAGATTTGACAGTGCTCAATCACAATTCAAGACACGCACAGAGCTACGGTCGCTTTCGCAATGCGCCACCTAATAATAATAATAATAATAATAATAATAATAATAAAGTTTATTGCTCCTCTTTGATACTAGTCGGAATGAATGCAGGTTCGTCAAAGCCATCGAGGGCTTGTAGGCGGGAACCTAAGTTGAAGTAACATGGAGTGAAGTATTAAGAACAGAAATGTTAAGCATCACAGTAGCATCAAGAAAAGTATTAGAAAAAAAAGCTGGAGCATCGCATCGGTATCAAGTGAAGAAAAGAACACAAAAAGCTTGAGCGTCGCAGTAACACTAAGTGTACAAATGAAAAAAAAAGTCAGCTTTGTCACAGTCTTGAGAAAAGTTCGTGAAGTTCCAGAGGTTGGTACTGCGACACAGAATGTCAAATGTTTTACATACGAACAGTATGTACACTGAAGCACCAATCAGTATTATCAATTAGCTCTGGTATATATATGCATATCTATCAGTCTTCGGTCCTTTTAAATCACATTAACTATACAAAGTTAGAAAAAAGTAAAATGTAAAAAAAATACGAAGTGCACCATAAATAAAAATTTAAAGAAATGTTAAAAAAAAATGTTGCAAAAGAAAAGCTGGGACGTTTGGTCTTTCAAACACAAAAAGAACCGCAAAAAAAAAACAACAAAAAACAGGCCTTTCAAGGGGTTTCGTTTAAGGAAGTATAATGACGTAGAGCTTTCCTTAGTTTCTTTTTTGAAGTCAGGTCTTCAAAGTTGGATGGTAACGAGTTAAAAATTTGAGGAACATAGTAACATCGCATGTGTTTGCCATAACGTGTATAACACGTGGGAACATAAAATCGAGTGTCTAGTCGTAGTTGACGGGAAGTTGGACGGGGTGTTTTGAATTCGTCATTCCAGTAATGAGTGAGCACGATCGTTTCAAACAAGAGAGACTGAAAATTAGGCCTGAAGAGGGCTTGAAAAGGATCGGGACAAGATGTCGTGGGTTTGTAAAGTACATGACGCAGGATTCCTTTTAAGATGCTGTTGACTTTTTTGTGCCATAACCCGGAGCAGTTGCCAAAAACTGTTATGCCATAGCGGAGTATGCTATATGCTAACCAGTTAGCTATATGTTTTCGGATACCAAATGGCAGGAAGGGCTTGATGTTGTATAATAAGCAGGAAACTCTCCTTAATTTTGAGCATAGTTTTATGAAATGTGAGTTCTACGAGAGGTCTGAGTCAAAAAGAATACCTAAATATTTTACGGTGTTCGAATAAGGAATGGGAGCACAGTGGCAGGCGACGCATTGTGATGTGTGAAGCAGAAGAAGGAATGTCTAAAACGATAGTCTTAAGTGGATTGTGAAAGCAAACTAATCTTGTTTTTGAGACGTTTATGTCGATGAGATTTTTGCCAAACCAGTCTATTAATTCGATGGAGCATTTCTGTAGCATTTTCATCGCTATGGGAAAAGAAAGGTTACTCGTTAGCAGAAGAGTGTCATCAGCATATTGATAGATGGTACAGTTTGAGATGGAGGTATACATGTCGTTGACGTATATATTAAAGAGCAGAGGGGATAGAATCGAGCCCTGAGGCACACCTGCTTTTAGGGAAATTTTGTTGCTACATATTCCTTCTATTGAAACCATTTGTGTTCGATCTTGTAGAAAATTTTTTAACAGGGCCAAAAAAGGCCCTCGGAAACCAACAGCTGAGAGCTTTTGTATTAAAATGGAATTGATTACAGTGTCGAACGCCTTGGAGACGTCGAGAAAACATGCACATGTAAAAAGGTTAGATTCGAAACCTAAATTTATGTTGTCTGAGAAAGCTTCGAGAAGATGTTGAGTACCACGGCCCGGAATAAATCCGTACTGGGTGGGAGATATGATGTTGTATTTATCCACAAAGGAAGCCATCGTTATATAAATAAATTTTTGTAATATCTTAGCCAAACATGGCAGAATAGATATTGGCCTATAGTTTGCTATTCGGTCTCGTTGTCCTCCTTTGAAAAGAGGTTTAACAATGGCGGTTTTGAGTTCGATAGGAATTGAACCAGTTAGGATTATTATGTTGAAGATAGCAAGAAGTGTGTATTTCATATAGCTGAAATTTCTACGAAGATCGCTGAGGCGCATCCCATCGTATCCTGGGGTCTTGTTCGGTTTCAAACTAAAAGTTATTGTCTCAAGGCCGGAAAGGGTCATTTGTGGAAGAAATGCCGACGCCATATTTGAGTTAGGGAGATGAGAAGCTGATGACTCATTTTCTCGGGCTTTGCCTGAAAATGTTGCGAAAACATTGTTGGAGGCACGAGCCGTAGCCAGTGGATCAGGTCCAAAAGAAGCGTTGAATGCATTCCCTTTTAGTTGTTTGGAACGAATTCCCCGTAATTCATTTATCAATGACCAGGATTTCGCAGGATTGTTTCGAGATTCTAGCATTTGTTTATGAAAGTAAAGACGCTTTGCTGAACGAATCAGGGCGCTTATTCTGTTGCGAATAGTTCTGAACTCACATAGGAAGTTTGAGCTCTGTGGTGATCGACGACATTTTTTCCAAGCAATTTCTTTAAGCTTTATGGCAGATAGTATATCCTTATTTAACCATGGCAGGTTTGCTTTTCTTTGTTTTATGAAGATAACCTTTTTTAAGTTCTCATAGAACTGCCTAAATAGCTTAACAAACGAGGGGTATATGTCCAAGTCTGTTTGTGTGAAAGCCTGCCAGTCGTAGGTGGATATATATTTGTCAAGTTTTTGATGGTCAGTAATTTCAACTTGACGCACTTTATTTTGCGTTATTTTTGATGTAACGCCAGGAAATTCTATGTGGCAAGCTACGAAGTAATGGTCCGATAGTTTTTGAGTTATGACTGCGGCTTTTGCATTTGGTAATGGCGACCTTAAATTAATGTGATCTATCGAGGAGGTAACCAAATTGCCTCTGAACAGTTCCTCCCTGTAGGACCAAAAATTGACGGCTCGATGCCATGATCTGACCAGAGAGTAAGATATTCGCACACAAGGGGCTTCGAAGACTTCAGTAAATCGATGTTAAAATCTCCTACTAGACAAAGGGCTGCTTTATCTGGCAGAGCTGATAGACACTCTCGAAGCTCGGCTAAAAATTCGGAAACTTTTTCAGAGGGTGGTCGATAAAAAGCCAGCAAGCATAGATCGGAGACTGATGTAAGTATGCGCAGTGCTATTGATTCAGATGACCGAAACGCTACTTGTATATCCGAAAAAATTAGTTCTTGTTTTTAAAAAAAACTGCGATTCCACCGCCGCGTCTATTGTCGCGAGTGTAAAAAATGCTTTTTAATCCGGGCAAGAAAAATAATAATAATAATATTAATAATAATAATGATATCTGCTGAGGAGACGTGCTCACATCAGTCTCGCGCAGTGCGAGCTCGATGGCAGCAATTTCTGTGATGGCGCATTCACCCCGAGGATGTAAGCAGTCATGCGATGCGACTAAATCGCATCGCCAAAAAAAAAAGTAATTAGATGGTCAATCTGGCGTGCGCAATGAGCGAGTCCAACACCTTCCTTAGCGAGTCGCTTCTCAAAAACTCTCGCTCCAAACGCCGTCGATTGGCTCAGCCTCTCCGCGACTAGAACGCATCGCCAAAAGTCGGGTCAGCAAGTGACTGCTCAAATCCCGTCGCTTTTTGCCCGGGATGGTCACTTCTGCGATGAAAGTTATCCCGTGACTAGATCGCACCGCCGGTTTGAACGTGCCTTAATGTCGAAACAGTCTCACGGCGCGTGCCGATATTGGCGTATGTACCTACGCGCAAGTACAGCATCCGGCACAATTTGCGTTTGCAAACCCTGGTCCAGCCGAGTCAAAACATTCAGCCAACCTTTCGACTGGAGAAATCAAGAGACACCCAAAATAAGAGAAAGTGGCCAGACGAATAGAACTTGATTTCTATTTAATTAAGATGAGGACCACCCGCGTACATCAAATACCTCATCAGCCGAACTCCAAGGCAGTAAGCCTAGTTCTGGCACTTGTTTGGCGACTTTGGCACGTAGCTGCCAGATGAGAGCCGAACTATCGGGAAGCGAAGCCTAACTTTGGCACTTGTTTGGCGAATTTCGACCGTAGCTGCCAGATGAGAGCCGAACTATCGGGAAGCGAAGCCTAACTTTGGCACTTGTTTGGCGACTTTGGACCGTAGCTGCCAGATGACAGCCGAATTATTGGGAAGTGAAGCCTAACTTTGGCACTTGATTGGCGACTATGGCCCTTAGCTGCCAGATAACGGCCAAACTATCGGGAAGCGAAGCCTAACTTTGGCACTTGTTTGGCGACTTTGGCCCGTAGCTGCCAGATGAGAGCCGAACTATCGGGAAGCGAAGCCTAACTTTGGCACTTGTTTGGCGACTTTGGACCGTAGCTGCCAGATGAGAGCCGAACTATCGGGAAGCGAAGCCTAACTTTGGCACTTGTTTGGCGACTTTGGACCGTAGCTGCCAGATGACAGCCGAATTATTGGGAAGTGAAGCCTAACTTTGGCACTTGTTTGGCGACTTTGGACCGTAGCTGCCAGATGACAGCCGAATTATTGGGAAGTGAAGCCTAACTTTGGCACTTGATTGGCGACTATGGCCCTTAGCTGCCAGATAACGGCCAAACTATCGGGAAGCGAAGCCTAACTTTGGCACTTGTTTGGCGACTTTGGCCCGTAGCTGCCAGATGAGAGCCGAACTATCGGGAAGCGAAGCCTAACTTTGGCACTTGTTTGGCGACTTTGGCCCGTAGCTGCCAGATGAGAGCCGAACTATCGGGAAGCGAAGCCTAACTTTGGCACTTGTTTGGCGACTTTGGACCGTAGCTGCCAGATGAGAGCCGAACTATCGGGAAGCGAAGCCTAACTTTGGCACTTGTTTGGCGACTTTGGACCGTAGCTGCCAGATGAGAGCCGAACTATCGGGAAGCGAAGCCTAACTTTGGCACTTGTTTGGCGACTTTGGACCGTAGCTGCCAGATGAGAGCCGAATTATTGGGAAGTGAAGCCTAACTTTGGCACTTGTTTGGCGACTTTGGACCGTAGCTGCCAGATGACAGCCGAATTATTGGGAAGTGAAGCCTAACTTTGACACTTGATTGGCGACTATGGCCCTTAGCTGCCAGATAACGGCCAAACTATCGGGAAGCGAAGCCTAACTTTGGCACTTGTTTGGCGACTTTGGACCGTAGCTGCCAGATGAGAGCCGAACTATCGGGAAGCGAAGCCTAACTTTGGCACTTGTTTGGCGACTTTGGACCGTAGCTGCCAGATGACAGCCGAATTATTGGGAAGTGAAGCCTAACTTTGGCACTTGTTTGGCGACTTTGGACCGTAGCTGCCAGATGACAGCCGAATTATTGGGAAGTGAAGCCTAACTTTGACACTTGATTGGCGACTATGGCCCTTAGCTGCCAGATAACGGCCAAACTATCGGGAAGCGAAGCCTAACTTTGGCACTTGTTTGGCGACTTTGGCCCGTAGCTGCCAGATGAGAGCCGAACTATCGGGAAGCGAAGCCTAACTTTGGCACTTGTTTGGCGACTTTGGCCCGTAGCTGCCAGATGAGAGCCGAACTATCGGGAAGCGAAGCCTAACTTTGGCACTTGTTTGGCGACTTTGGACCGTAGCTGCCAGATGAGAGCCGAACTATCGGGAAGCGAAGCCTAACTTTGACACTTGTTTGGCGACTTTGGACCGTAGCTGCCAGATGACAGCCGAATTATTGGGAAGTGAAGCCTAACTTTGGCACTTGATTGGCGACTATGGCCCTTAGCTGCCAGATAACGGCCAAACTATCGGGAAGCGAAGCCTAACTTTGGCACTTGTTTGGCGACTTTGGACCGTAGCTGCCAGATGAGAGCCGAACTATCGGGAAGCGAAGCCTAACTTTGGCACTTGTTTGGCGACTTTGGACCGTAGCTGCCAGATGAGAGCCGAACTATCGGGAAGCGAAGCCTAACTTTGGCACTTGTTTGGCGACTTTCGACCGTAGCTGCCAGATGAGAGCCGAACTATCGGGAAGCGAAGCCTAACTTTGGCACTTGTTTGTCGACTTTGGACCGTAGCTGCCAGATGACAGCCGAATTATTGGGAAGTGAAGCCTAACTTTGGCACTTGATTGGCGACTATGGCCCTTAGCTGCCAGATAACGGCCAAACTATCGGGAAGCGAAGCCTAACTTTGGCACTTGTTTGGCGACTTTGGCCCGTAGCTGCCAGATGAGAGCCGAACTATCGCGAAGCGAAGCCTAACTTTGGCACTTGTTTGGCGACTTTGGACCGTAGCTGCCAGATGAGAGCCGAACTATCGGGAAGCGAAGCCTAACTTTGGCACTTGTTTGGCGACTTTGGACCGTAGCTGCCAGATGAGAGCCGAACTATCGGGAAGCGAAGCCTAACTTTGGCACTTGTTTGGCGACTTTGGACCGTAGCTGCCAGATGAGAGCCGAACTATCGGGAAGCGAAGCCTAACTTTGGCACTTGTTTGGCGACTTTGGACCGTAGCTGCCAGATGAGAGCCGAACTATCGGGAAGCGAAGCCTAACTTTGGCACTTGTTTGGCGACTTTGGACCGTAGCTGCCAGATGACAGCCGAATTATTGGGAAGTGAAGCCTAACTTTGGCACTTGTTTGGCGACTTTGGACCGTAGCTGCCAGATGACAGCCGAATTATTGGGAAGTGAAGCCTAACTTTGACACTTGATTGGCGACTATGGCCCTTAGCTGCCAGATAACGGCCAAACTATCGGGAAGCGAAGCCTAACTTTGGCACTTGTTTGGCGACTTTGGCCCGTAGCTGCCAGATGAGAGCCGAACTATCGGGAAGCGAAGCCTAACTTTGGCACTTGTTTGGCGACTTTGGCCCGTAGCTGCCAGATGAGAGCCGAACTATCGGGAAGCGAAGCCTAACTTTGGCACTTGTTTGGCGACTTTGGACCGTAGCTGCCAGATGAGAGCCGAACTATCGGGAAGCGAAGCCTAACTTTGGCACTTGTTTGGCGACTTTGGACCGTAGCTGCCAGATGAGAGCCGAACTATCGGGAAGCGAAGCCTAACTTTGGCACTTGTTTGGCGACTTTGGACCGTAGCTGCCAGATGAGAGCCGAACTATCGGGAAGCGAAGCCTAACTTTGGCACTTGTTTGGCGACCTTGGACCGTAGCTGCCAGATGAGAGCCGAACTATCGGGAAGCGAAGCCTAACTTTGGCACTTGTTTGGCGACTTTGGACCGTAGCTGCCAGATGACAGCCGAATTATTGGGAAGTGAAGCCTAATTTTGGCACTTGATTGGCGACTATGGCCCTTAGCTGCCAGATAACGGCCAAACTATCGGGAAGCGAAGCCTAACTTTGGCACTTGTTTGGCGACTTTGGCCCGTAGCTGCCAGATGAGCGCCGAACTATCGGGAAGCGAAGCCTAACTTTGGCACTTGTTTGGCGACTTTGGACCGTAGCTGCCAGATGAGAGCCGAACTATCGGGAAGCGAAGCCTAACTTTGGCACTTGTTTGGCGACTTTGGACCGTAGCTGCCAGATGAGAGCCGAACTATCGGGAAGCGAAGCCTAACTTTGGCACTTGTTTTTCGACTTTGGACGTAGCTGCCAGATGACAGCCGAATTATTGGGAAGTGAAGCCTAACTTTGGCACTTGATTGGCGACTATGGCCCTTAGCTGCCAGATAACGGCCAAACTATCGGGAAGCGAAGCCTAACTTTGGCACTTGTTAGGCGACTTTGGCCCGTAGCTGCCAGATGAGAGCCGAACTATCGGGAAGCGAAGCCTAACTTTGGCACTTGTTTGGCGACTTTGGACCGTAGCTGCCAGATGAGAGCCGAACTATCGGGAAGCGAAGCCTAACTTTGGCACTTGTTTGGCGACTTTGGACCGTAGCTGCCAGATGACAGCCGAATTATTGGGAAGTGAAGCCTAACTTTGGCACTTGATTGGCGACTATGGCCCTTAGCTGCCAGATAACGGCCAAACTATCGGGAAGCGAAGCCTAACTTTGGCACTTGTTTGGCGACTTTGGACCGTAGCTGCCAGATGAGAGCCGAACTATCGGGAAGCGAAGCCTAACTTTGGCACTTGTTTGGCGACTTTGGACCGTAGCTGCCAGATGAGAGCCGAACTATCGGGAAGCGAAGCCTAACTTTGGCACTTGTTTGACGACTTTGGACCGTAGCTGCCAGATGAGAGCCGAACTATCGGGAAGCGAAGCCTAACTTTGGCACTTGTTTGTCGACTTTGGACCGTAGCTGCCAGATGACAGCCGAATTATTGGGAAGTGAAGCCTAACTTTGGCACTTGATTGGCGACTATGGCCCTTAGCTGCCAGATAACGGCCAAACTATCGGGAAGCGAAGCCTAACTTTGGCACTTGTTTGGCGACTTTGGCCCGTAGCTGCCAGATGAGAGCCGAACTATCGGGAAGCGAAGCCTAACTTTGGCACTTGTTTGGCGACTTTGGACCGTAGCTGCCAGATGAGAGCCGAACTATCGGGAAGCGAAGCCTAACTTTCGCACTTGTTTGGCGACTTTGGACCGTAGCTGCCAGATGAGAGCCGAACTATCGGGAAGCGAAGCCTAACTTTGGCACTTGTTTGGCGACTTTGGACCGTAGCTGCCAGATGAGAGCCGAACTATCGGGAAGCGAAGCCTAACTTTGGCACTTGTTTTTCGACTTTGGACCGTAGCTGCCAGATGACAGCCGAATTATTGGGAAGTGAAGCCTAACTTTGGCACTTGATTGCCGACTATGGCCCTTAGCTGCCAGATAACGGCCAAACTATCGGGAAGCGAAGCCTAACTTTGGCACTTGTTTGGCGACTTTGGCCCGTAGCTGCCAGATGAGAGCCGAACTATCGGGAAGCGAAGCCTAACTTTGGCACTTGTTTGGCGACTTTGGACCGTAGCTGCCAGATGAGAGCCGAACTATCGGGAAGCGAAGCCTAACTTTGGCACTTGTTTGGCGACTTTGGACCGTAGCTGCCAGATGACAGCCGAATTATTGGGAAGTGAAGCCTAACTTTGGCACTTGATCGGCGACTATGGCCCTTAGCTGCCAGATAACGGCCAAACTATCGGGAAGCGAAGCCTAACTTTGGCACTTGTTTGGCGACTTTGGACCGTAGCTGCCAGATGAGAGCCCAACTATCGGGAAGCGAAGCCTAACTTTGGCACTTGTTTGGCGACTTTGGACCGTAGCTGCCAGATGAGAGCCGAACTATCGGGAAGCGAAGCCTAACTTTGGCACTTGTTTGGCGACTTTGGACCGTAGCTGCCAGATGAGAGCCGAACTATCGGGAAGCGAAGCCTAACTTTGGCACTTGTTTGTCGACTTTGGACCGTAGCTGCCAGATGACAGCCGAATTATTGGGAAGTGAAGCCTAACTTTGGCACTTATTGGCGACTATGGCCCTTAGCTGCCAGATAACGGCCAAACTATCGGGAAGCGAAGCCTAACTTTGGCACTTGTTTGGCGACTTTGGCCCGTAGCTGCCAGATGAGAGCCGAACTATCGGGAAGCGAAGCCTAACTTTGGCACTTGTTTGGCGACTTTGGACCGTAGCTGCCAGATGAGAGCCGAACTATCGGGAAGCGAAGCCTAACTTTGGCACTTGTTTGGCGACTTTGGACCGTAGCTGCCAGATGAGAGCCGAACTATCGGGAAGCGAAGCCTAACTTTGGCACTTGTTTGGCGACTTTGGACCGTAGCTGCCAGATGAGAGCCGAACTATCGGGAAGCGAAGCCTAACTTTGGCACTTGTTTGGCGACTTTGGACCGTAGCTGCCAGATGAGAGCCGAACTATCGGGAAGCGAAGCCTAACTTTGGCACTTGTTTGTCGACTTTGGACCGTAGCTGCCAGATGACAGCCGAATTATTGGGAAGTGAAGCCTAACTTTGGCACTTGATTGGCGACTATGGCCCTTAGCTGCCAGATAACGGCCAAACTATCGGGAAGCGAAGCCTAACTTTGGCACTTGTTTGGCGACTTTGGCCCGTAGCTGCCAGATGAGAGCCGAACTATCGGGAAGCGAAGCCTAACTTTGGCACTTGTTTGGCGACTTTGGACCGTAGCTGCCAGATGAGAGCCGAACTATCGGGAAGCGAAGCCTAACTTTGGCACTTGTTTGGCGACTTTGGACCGTAGCTGCCAGATGAGAGCCGAACTATCGGGAAGCGAAGCCTAACTTTGGCACTTGTTTGGCGACTTTGGACCGTAGCTGCCAGATGACAGCCGAATTATTGGGAAGTGAAGCCTAACTTTGGCACTTGATTGGCGACTATGGCCCTTAGCTGCCAGAGAACGGCCAAACTATCGGGAAGCGAAGCCTAACTTTGGCACTTGTTTGGCGACTTTGGCCCGTAGCTGCCAGATGAGAGCCGAACTATCGGGAAGCGAAGCCTAACTTTGGCACTTGTTTGGCGACTTTGGACCGTAGCTGCCAGATGAGAGCCGAACTATCGGGAAGCGAAGCCTAACTTTGGCACTTGTTTGGCGACTTTGGACCGTAGCTGCCAGATGACAGCCGAATTATTGGGAAGTGAAGCCTAACTTTGGCACTTGATTGGCGACTATGGCCCTTAGCTGCCAGATAACGGCCAAACTATCGGGAAGCGAAGCCTAACTTTGGCACTTGTTTGGCGACTATGGCCCGTAGCTGCCAGATGACAGCCGAACTATCGGGAAGCGAAGCTTAAGTTTGGCACTCGTTTGGTGACTTGGGCCCAAAGATGCCAGATGTCTACCGAACTACAAGGTAGTAAGCCTAACTTTGGCATATCTGTGGCGATTTTGGCCCGAAGGTGCCAGATGACAGCCGAACTATCGGGAAGCGAAGCTTAAGTTTGGCACTCATTTGGTGACTTGGGCCCAAAGATGCCAGATGTCTACCGAACTACAAGGTAGTAAGCCTAACTTTGGCATATCTGCGGCGATGTTGGCCCGAAGGTGCCAGATGACAGCCGAACTATCAAAAAGTGAAGCCGAACTTTGGCATTAGTTTGGCGATTTTGTCCCAAAAATGCCAAATATCTGCCGAACTACCGAGCAATAAGCTTAATTCTGGGATTTTTCAGGTGATTTAGGCCAAAAGATGCCGGATGACAGCCAAATTACCAGGCAGTGAAGCCTATGTTTGGCACTTGTTTGGCGAATTAGGACCAAACTACCCAGACTGCTGCCAAGAAAGGTCAGGTTTGGCTCTACTTTGGCTTCTTCGGGCTTTTCAATGCCCTAAACTCCCAAACAATAGCCAAGTTTTAACCCAGAACTCGGTGCTACCTGGGTAAGTTGGGTATCCAAGTTGTCGCTGCAGCAACCGGCGAAGTAGCCGTTAAAAAGTTCCCAGGCTCCTTCTCTGTCCCGGCCAGCACTCACAAACTCGAAAACTACAAAGCCAGTCAAAAGCTCGCCGGTACACGCTAAAATTTGACGGACACAAAACATATTTATAAGGCACCAGCCTCACAGATTACACTAAGTTTTTTGAGCGATTTTCCTTCGGGGAAGACACGAGCCATCGCCTTGAGAATATTTTAATTGTGAGGCCCGGGGGGGGGGGGGGGGGGAGGCAAAGCAGCTTTGACTGGACCCTTGTAAAAGTAAGCCCATGTGGTCGTCTACCCCGGCACGACTCCCTCTTACAAAACACTAAAATACTAAGAAAGTCTCCACCGCTTCGTCGTTTTTCTTTTGCGAACGAGTGACGAGTAGTTGTTTTCTCGACTCTTTGTTCGTGTGATTAGATGCCACGGCACAGCATACATCAGAAACTCCTTAGCATAAGCTCGCAGGCGACATATGCCATGAAATATTCGCACCTTCCATTGATTTCCTGGAGATGCTGGCTTGGGGGAAATGTCTCCCACCCAGAACCGCTCAATTTGCTAGCTCTGTCGTCCACTCTGCTTTGGGGAACCCTTCGATGCATCCTCGTATTTAACTTTTTTACTTCAGTGCGTTCGCAAACATCGTCCTTCGCTGTTTGTTTTTTTTTCTGTTCCTTTCTTCTTCGATCTGTGAATCCTTAACTGGTCAGACAGGCAGAGAGAGAGAGAGGGGGGAAGTTACGGGTACAGCATGGCCTTTACTTTTGGAATAAAACGAAAAGGATTTGTAGAACGGCGACAAGACAAGGCATCTTTCCATCTGGCAGATTGGGCATTTATTGATGGTCTACGCCGCCGCCGACCTCCGCCGCTGACGCGGCCGCCCGGGGAAAGAAGGGTGGGTGGAAGAGGTAGAAGGTATATGGGAAGGGGGGGCCTGGTCGGCGAGGTAACCACCTTGGAAATATGGCTTAGGCAGCTTAGAGGGGTTGCACTTGTGAGGGAGATAAACGATTTCGAAATCCGACAGGCCGAGAGAGGGTGAGCCGTTGTTTTTGTGGAATGATGCATGGTCTTGGTTTTGTCCTTCCTAGCCATTCGACCTCCGTTCGTTTTTGTTTTTTCGCGAAGTAGTGATGTAAAACAAATACAACTCCCCCCCCCCCCAAAAAAAAAAGAAGAAAAAGAATTGTGGTGGTATTTTAAGTCGGGGGGCTCTAGCCTTGCCTGCCCCCGGTTTCACAGTCCTTGGGTATCAACCTGTTGTTGTGGAACTAACGCAGAATCCCTCCCTCCCCCCCTTCCCCCAACCTCCCATCACGACCTTCCCCTATCTAGAATATAAATGCCGCTTAGTATGTGTCTTTAGGCTACCTACCCCCGTGTAATCCAATAAGCAAATCCACCAGAAAGGGTTCTGTGGGGATCACATCACGCCACGCGCAAGCGCCCGATGGACCTGGCCATATCCTGCCGACCGGATGTTTTCCCCCTTTGTCGACGCGGGAGGATCCCGCTCGCCCGCGGACCGCGGTGACGAAAAAATGTGGAGAGCGGATCAGCGGAGGGGAAGACGGGAAAGGAGGTTTCCGGGAACGGGCACTTGGAAAGAAAAAACAAGTTGAGTTTGGGACGCCTATGGGGTTACTCGCCCCCGCTGCGTCCCAACAGTTCTAGCGTATTTTGACGTTTACATCATAGCGTAAATGCAGGCGCGGGTTCTAGTGCACTGCTGTGTCCCGGCGGGACCGGGTTCTGGAGTTTTTCGATGTTTTCATCAGAGCGGAAATTTCGACGCGGGTTCTGATGTGCTCTTGCGCCTTGGTATGACCGGGTTCTGGTGTACTTTTAACTTTACATCACTGTGGAATTTCAGACGCGGGTTCTGGTGTCCTTCTGTGTCCTGGCGTGACCAAGAGGTATTACTTTCTTCTAGATGAAGAACAAAACAGTCACTTTATTGTGTAGATGTTTGTTTGTTTTTTCACTATTCCTTAAAGTTTGGCCCGAAAAGAAATTCCTCATGGTCAATTTACCTTAGAGGGGTACATGTGAATGTCAAAGGAGAGTGCGCTCTTGTAGGGTATGAGCAGCAATATTGGGTAGGAATGTTTCTGAATCTCCGCGGGTGTACTGACAATAGTGAAACCCTTGTACACTTCTACGCCATGCCACTAACCAGGAATCGTCTTTGTCGCTGCGTAATTTCGAGGATAGAAGAAGGCGTTTTTTGCAGTTTCTCTATCATAAAACTTGATGACGGAGTTGGGGGGATTGTATGGTTGGAATTGTCAAGAAATGCATTCCTCAAGATTTCGTCGTCACGCTTCATGATCCCCGTAGTGACAAAATATAAACGCAGCTCTTACCATGTACACAAGCACTACCTAAGCATTCGACTTCAGCTAGTGACAATCAATGCATCCACATGCAATCGGGTTGTGGCTCGTGCATAATCGCTGCGATGACGGGAAGAGCCGAACCTTACAATTCTGTGCAACTCAGCCCATGCCTTGTGCTCTGCCAACACCAAAGAGTGGCTATGATAAACATTGGCGGCATATAATCCTCTCGAGATTTACTAACGTGTGTTTCATAAATTACGAACGTCAACAAATAATTGTATCTGGTATTTACTAAAAGTAAAAAGAAACAAATGTGTCGCATCGCCGCTTTAACTATATTACACACAACAGAACACGCTGTGAGGCACGCAGCACATACAGGCTCGTAGGTAAAGAACACTTTTAAAACAAATACTCATGGCGTGAAAAAGTGCGAGACACGAGCTTTGTGAAGATCGAGGTTGAGAACAATGATAACCTTCAAGGCAAACCTACGCTAGTTGTTTTTGTCTCCTCGATTAAGTTATTGTTGTACGACATTATTTTTTCCCCACGACATAAAAGCAAACGCAAAGAAACTCTTTTCACAAGCATACTTCTGCCTACCACCATTTCGCTAAGAGAACTTGTTCCCGGACCTTACACATTTCTACTGCAAAGCCATGGTTGATTGAAGCTGAAATGACAAAGGAAATGAAAGCCACCAATGGCACTGCCCCGATATGAGATATTGAATTTGCAACGAGATATAGCATGAAGACGATATGGTAATAGGATGCTCTGGACTCAGCGTGATCGTGGTTGAGAACTGTGCACCGTTGATGCACAGTATTGTTTCTGGGCTTGTTTATAGTTACCATTTTATTTGCCTGTTGCAATATCGTTCCAAATTACTCTACTGGGACAAAGATCACAGGCCCAAAATTATGTAGACGACGATAAGACACTGGACCAGTCTGGGCAGTGACTGTTCCTGGCTGCTACTTGGGACCACTTCGATACTCTCTGGCATAGACTTGGTATCTTACAGTGAAATCCCGCTTTTGCCCTGGGTGTTGACGTTTTTTTGCGGTAATGTGCATCAGTCACACAGCCTGCGACTGATGGTTTCAGGAAATCCAGTCTAGTGCGGAGACTCCGCTGTAGCATCAACTGGGCCGGAGACTCCCTTGTTGCCGGGTGCCGGGTGTTCCTGTACGAAAGTAGAAAACGTGACAACCTTGTACGGAGGCGTTGGCTCGAAGTTGTTTTCCGCAGGTAGTTTTTCATGGTCCGAATAAACCGCCCAGCCAATTCACTCGTAGCGAAATAGTATGGTGCCGACGTGACTTTGGCGATACCGTTGTTCTTTAAGAACGCTTGGAATTCCTCGGACACGAACTGGGGCCTGTTGTCAGAAACCATGGTTGTGGGCAAGCCAAAACGTGCGAAGCGTTCTTGTGCACACGGGATGGTGACCTTCGACGTCGTAGACTCTAAGAGAAACACCTCTGACCATTTAGAGTGACCATCCACTAGGACGAGGAACATTTTTCCCACGAAAGGTCCCGCGAGATCTACATGCAGTCTCTCCCATGGATGTGTCGGCCATGCCCAAGGGTGTAAGAAAGCAGCGGACGGGTTGTTTCGGTGCGGCTGAGACATGGTACACCTTCCGATTTCCTTTTCAATGTCTTTATGAATCGATGCCCACCAAACATAACTTCTAGCCATTTATTTAGTGCGCACAATGCCATAATGGTTCCCATCGAGTTATTCTAGGACCCTTTTCTGCAGAGTCTTCGGAATCACCACCCGTAAACCCCACATGAGGCACCCTTGGTGAAGTGAAAGCTCAGTGCGGCGTACGTGAAAGGGCACATAATCTGGACCGATTGGCTTGCGTTTTGGGCCCCAACCATGCTTTACCCTTTCCACGATCTGACTCAGGAGAGGGTCTCTGGACGTCGCCCGTGCTACATTTAAGAGCTACGTTGTTGAAGCACTCACAGTAGAAGGCGTACGTTTCGTCGACAGAGTCGGTGTTGGTGTCGTCCGTTGATTTTGGCAGTCTTGACAAGCAGTCTGCGTTGGCATATTCCTCGGAAGAACGATGGACGGTGGTGTAGCGGTGCGCAGCTAGCTGACAGGCCCGTCTCTGAAGCCTCGCTGCCGTCATCGTAGGGATCCCGGTTGTTGAGCCAAGGATTTTCTGTAAGGGAGCATGGTCAGTGATCAGCGTGAAGTGATAGTCATACAAATAATAGTGGAATATTCTTATTCCAAATATGATAGCTAAACCTTCTTGTTCTAACTGAGAATAACTCTTGTCGCGCTCAGTCAGGGCCCTGAAAGTTCCATCTTCAAACACATGGGACAGGACTACCCCTACTCCATACTCCGATGCATCGCATGCCAGTATAATGGGTCGACGCGGGTCAAAATACGACAGGACTGCTGCTGACTTCACAAGCTTCTTAAGCGAGTCAAAGGAGTCCTGACAGTTTGTTCTCCATTCCCATGCTGCGTTCTTCTGCAGTAGACGATTCAGAGGATACAGGGTAGTTGCTAAGTTCGGTAGAAATTTGCCATAGTAGTTAGCAAGCCCAGGGAATGAAAGCAAGTCTGCCTTGTTCTTTGGAGTGGGTGCATCTCTAAGTGCTGCTACTTTATCCTCCATGGTTCCTAGACCATCCTCACTGAACACATGACCGAGGTATGTAACTTCTGTTTGGGAGAATTTGCCCTATTCCTTCTAAGACGCATTCCTTTTCCTTGTAATCGTGTTAAGATCGCTTTTAAGTTTTCAAGATGCTCACCGTTTGTTCTGCCCGTCACCAGGATGTCGCCAAGGTAGCAGGTGGTCTGCGGCAACCCTTGGAGCATTGATCCATAGTTTTTTCGAAGATGGAGGGTGCAGACGCGATGCCAAAGGGAAGACGGTTCACTTGGAACATCGGGTGTTGATGGTGATGTACTTCCGCGCTGCAGGATGCATCTCCATCTGTAGGTAGGCCTTTGGGAGGTCCAGCTTTAAGAAAAACTTCTCTCCTGCCAATGTTGCAAACATCTCTTCTGTCGTGGGGAGTGGTTAGTTGTCGACCTCCGAGCACGGGTCGATTGTTGACTGGTAGTCGCCGCAGATTCTTATGTCTCCATTCTTTCTGACAACCGGCACGATGGCCGATGCAAAATCGCTGCTGTCCACCGGGTTCAGGATTTCTGCCTCCTTCAACGCCATCAGATCTTTAGAGGCCTTCAAGGCGTGGGACACAGGTCTTGGCTTGAGGAACTTTGGAGTGTACCCGCTCTTCAGCTTGAGGTGAGCTTCAAACTCCTGAAGACGGCTCAGATCGTCTGAAAACACCTGAGCAAAGTCCTTCAAAATCTTGTCGACTTGTTCCTTGCTCCCCTTCTCCAAGCACAGGACAGCGTTGATGATAGTTCAAACGAGCCTCAGCACTTCCACCCAGTCACGTCCCAAAAGCGGGGGACCCTTGAAGTCCACAATCTGCTTCGGCAACTTGTGAACTTGGTCTTTGCACTCCACTTCAACCTGTGCCTCCCCTACCGGCTTCGCCTTGTTACCCGTAAATGCTCGAAGGACAACTCCACTTCTTCCCTATACCAAATTAGGAAACCTTTCCTTGCATATGTCTAGCGGGAGTACCGACACCGCCGCCCCGGTGTCTACTTCCATCGACAGGGGAATCGTCTTCACTTTAACTGTTACTTGCAGAGGCCTCGGACGTGTCCCCCGAAGCTCGAACATCTCGACCTCGTCTTCCGTGTCGACGTTTAGCGTCTTGACATTTTCTCCTTGATTTCTCCGGCCTCGTGTAGGAACTCCGCGGTGCTGAGAAGCTGCTGGCCCTGACTGCTGGCTCTTGCACACTCGTTCAAGGTGTCCGCATCTTCCGCACCTGCAACAGTCTAAGCCTTTCCACTTGCAGTTAGTTGCTGTGTGATTTGTAAGTCCGCAGTGCTTGCATTCGGGCTTGTCCCGCTCCACCTTGAGCATTTCATCGCCCGCACTCCGTCCATATGAAACCTGTGCGTTCGCTGAGGCGGCTTCCATTGCCACTGCGATTCCTAGCGCCTTCCAAAACGTTAGGCCAGCTTCCGACAACAGCTGCTCTTGAATGGAGTCGCTGATGATACCGCATACCATGCGGTCGCGTAAGGCTTCGTTCAAGGTGCCGCCGAATTCACATGTCTGCTCCAACTTTTTCAGTTCCGCTACGAACTCGAGGATACTTTCATTCTCATTTTAGTTTCTTTTGTGAAAACGGAAGCGGTCCGCGATGACGAGAGGCTTTCACGACAGGTGCTCTCGCAATACGACTACCAGCTCGATTTACGACTTGCAAGCCGGGATGTCCGGAGCTACCAAACTCTTTAGCAGAGGGTACGTCTTCGCGCCAATGAGGCTTAGGAACGCTGCCACTTTCCTTTCTGGTATGACGTTGTTTGCGATGAAAAACTTGTCGAGTCGCTCGATGTAGTTTGGCCAGTCCGTGCCCGCTTCGTGGAACGGTTCAATTCGACCAAGGGTCGCCATGGCTTCGCGGCGTCACCGGCGAGTACGAGTAATGCGACGGCGCTCTCTTCGACGGGGCTTGCGTACTCGTCGCCAGTTGTGTTTTCGAAGACCTTTGTTCGACTGACAATCTCCAGCACCGCTCGTGCCGAGTACAACTCAAAAGTGCCATGCGCACCAGGTTTTGCCTGGCCACCACCCCCGCGCTCGCAGCGCCCTCTGGAGACCACACAAACCTGGGTCCCGTGTGTGACAGTCGGCTTCTTTGGTGCTGCGCCTCTGCAGCAACCGAAGATACGGTTTTTGCTCTTTCTAGGCAGGCAGCTTTGAAGGTCGCCCTTTCTGCTCACGTGGAGCTTGTTGTGTGCAGCAACCGAAGATAGGCTTTCATTTCCTTTCTCAGGCCAAGCAGCTGGAAGGACTCTTAGTCTGCTGATATGGTGCTGGTTTTGTGCAGCAACAGGCAGTCGTTGCGAGTGTTTGTTTTTAGCTTGCGAATTTGTCTTTAGATTGTCGGTTGTGTGCGGCAGCTTGAGAGGCACTTGCTGTACATTTCTTGCACATAAAACAGAAGCTGAGAACGAAACTAAGAACAAACAGTGTTCACTTGTGTATTAGGTTTCATCTTTAACCAGCTAGAAATAGAATGGGAAAATTTGATTAGAGTCAAGAAACTGTAAACGGCTTTTGCGATTTGTTGTTACCGGTACATAAAATAACTAGCCTTGAAGAATTATCTGTCAAGAACTGCGAGATAATAGAGACTTTCAGAAATGCCTTGTTGAGGTGTCCTAAATTGCTTCAGGTATTTAAAGAATAAAAATACAACCATCACCCCACCTTTTACATGAGATAATCAGCTGTGCCCACTTGCTCAGGTTTTATTATGTTTGTCTTTTCGCCTACAGAGAGTAGATTGCATACGCAAGCGTGCATGCATAGAATATAGAATTATTTTGAACCACATTTTTACGTGCCGCTAAATGGCGAGTAGTAGTGCGCGTCCTAAATTTCTCACTTTCAAATTTCAAAACGCTCTATATTTTAATGTTTCGAGCCTTAGCTATGGTAAAAATAATCGATTCGATCCCGGTCCGATGCCCCGGGATATGAAGTCGAACACCCAAAAGGTAAAGTCACGGTATCATTCAACAGAAGTTACAGAATCGTTTTGACCATTTAATTTTAAGACTTAGGGCAACGGTAATTGCGTGGATATTTGAAGAAAATGACGTTTGTCGTTCGTTCAGAGGCGGACATGTATCTATGCTCTATATACGAGCTATTTAGCGAGTACGGTACGACTCCTAACTTGAGTGAAGTAACCTGCGCCACGCAGTAGAGTAAGACACAACTGCACATCCGGTACGAGACTCATATCTAGATCGAAATAGCCAGTGTTGGGGATTGAGCCCAGAATATCTGGGTTATGCAGCGAGAGAATTTGCTGTACGTCTTCCGAGCTGCGGGGCGCTAGGACACTGGGCCCCCGATACGCCCCAGGTCCGGCGGTAACTAAACGCAATCCAAATGGGATTTGTGTTCCCGCCTTAGTGTCTTCGTGCTCCAATCTCGGTACCTCACCCGGGTTATGTCAGCACGCTATATACATGTTCGTGAAGCTGCCAAGTTTTCAACACTATAAGAGTTTACACATCGGTTCCCTCCAAACTCCAGCGGTGACAAAATTCACGGCATGTCTTAAATTGACGCCGCAAATTTGCATAGGTCGCAAGACAAATACTCTTCGACGATGTTGTTCACGGCATAATTTTACATTGTGAGTCGGACCGAGTGCTTCAGCCCAGTGTCGTCACAAGGGGGGGGGGGGGGGGGGGGCGGAGTGCCCCAGGTCAACACCACCTAGATCTAAAGCCGCAGCGCTTCCCTCTCTCCCTTCAAGGAGCGTCGGCGTGAGTAGGCTGAACTGCTAGTGCGCTTCTCCACAAGGCTCCCCTTGACAGTTGGCTTCTTTGCAATGCACGTTCTCTTTTACTTTCCCTTTCCCCCTACGCTTGACGCGGCGCAAACACTGATCAACGCAAACAAAAAAAAAAAAAAAGGGCGCGACAGCGTTGCGTTTTTTTTTTCCTTTTCAACGGTTGTCCGTCGCGTTCCTTTCTTCGACGGCTTTTTTAACCTTTTTAGCTACTCCTGCGGGTTAGGTCACGTGACAATAAGGCTGGAGGAATCACCTGGGGAACAACTCTAGGAGCGAGTAGGTTTTTGGACGCCGAGGATCGGAAGTTCAACTCTCGAGTAAGATCGAGCACATTTTGGAATACAACAGAACCGCGGCTTTGTGTATGAACGTGAAAGTTACTCTTCGATTGTTAGTGCTGTCATTCCGTACAGATGTTGTTTATCCGCGCTTTGACGGAAAACTGGATTTGAAAGTGTCCATATATGAGTTTCTGCAAGGATGACTACGAAAGCGTGGATTATACAGAGAATCGATGGGAAGATCTCGCTCCTTGACGGCATGGCAGGGTGAGAACTTTTTAATTTTTATGATCGTGGTTTCGTTTCTTGTTTTTACTTTTCGCTGAATGCATGCTTGGGAATGATTTGGTTGAGGCCTGGAAGCAACATATTCAAATGCTGGCGCTACTTGCAGGTGCAGAACTAAATAAAAATGACTTGATTTATTAATTCAGGTTGGAATGTTTTCGCAAGGTATGCAAGTGATAGGTTATCGCGGTTGAAACCAGCACATCAATTTAAAAACAACAACAGAAGTACATTGTGTCGTTTCTACGTAGCCTCGTCGGAGCGCAGAAATGATCCGCTACAACTAACTAGTAAGACCTACATTTTAGCGGGTCTCTGAGCTGTAGTTTGGAGTGCACGCAAGCCGGAATATGGTTCATTGACCAGTTTACTTATCCATATACCAGAGCCATATACTAACAATTTAGCTGGAGCCCCTTCAGGCTCTACATGGAATTCCACCATACACCAGGAAGCTCTAGGGAGCATATTATTATTATTATTATTTTCTGTACCTGGTTTTATTTGATCGTGCAATAAGCATTATTATTATTATTATTATTATTATTATTATTATAGCGCATTCGGCACATCAAATTCAAGAATAATTTTGATGTTTGTGATCCAAAATACCAGATTGAAACACTGCCAGTGTTTTCTCTCAAACACTACCCTTCAGCTGCACTTTAAAGAAGAGCATTATTTTTTATGTTTTGCATTTTTATAACCATTTTCGATTACATTACCTTTCTTTGGATTAATATGATTTCCTCCTTTTTCGTTCTATTTCCTGCAGAAGCGCTCAAATACACATCCTAGATACTGATTTGATGAACTCGGGCTACAGTACGGCCTCCATGCCTATAGGAAAAATCCATCAATGTAACCCTGTTTGGCAGTCAATGTTTTCTAGTGGACCGCTGACTGTGCCTGACTGTACGTCAAGCATGTCTGATTGGCCAACAAGTTACTCTGACCGACAGTCAAACTCCAGTCAGACCCCGCTTGTCGGCTTTCTGATGGTTTCCTGGTGGCAGTCGGCCGCCGCGAAATGCCATCAGGATGTCTTGGTGGTGATTCTGACTGTACATCGATTGTCTCTGACTGTACGTCAGAAAGCTTTGACGTGCAGACAGACGTACGGTCAAAGGACGTAAAGTTCGTTCGGATACCACTATTTCGTCAAATCTATGAATACGAAAAGTAATCTATGCACGAGAAAACGATTTTGGGACGTGAGCCCATAAAACCGCTGACGTTAGAGATCAGAAGCCCGCCGAAGCGCCGAACACGACACTTCGCACTTCACTTCGCCCATAAAGGCTTCGCCGAGCTTTCATGAACGATCGCTCTCGACTCGTTTTTTTTGCCCGCTCGCTCCAACCTGTCGACCCTGCCCGGGCTCTACAATGTCTTATGTTTTAGTAGAATTCCTACTCGACAAGACCCAGCCTGTTGTGAGTTCCGACGATGTAAGGGACTTTAGCGGTGTAGTTGAAGACGACAGGGTGTACCAGGTCTACTGGGCCGGTGATGCGCGAAC
This sequence comes from Ixodes scapularis, assembly GCF_016920785.2. Lineage (NCBI taxonomy): Eukaryota > Metazoa > Arthropoda > Arachnida > Ixodida > Ixodidae > Ixodes > Ixodes scapularis. The sequence goes on from NW_024610142.1 coordinate 72,297, forward strand.
AAAAGGATCGTTCTACGACGCGAAAGTACTCTACATGGCAGGTGAGTAGAACTGAAGTACGGCGAGTGATGTACGAGTGCTTTGCATAGCATGACGGCTTAACTGCATTTGCAGCCAAAGCATTTCGTATAAAACAAATAGTCAAATCGAGTTGCTCTAACGGTGGCGTAGCATAGCGGTTAAGGTGTCCGTTTTGTACGCATGTGGTCGCGGGTTCGATGCGCGGTGGTGCTGCTTTTTTTTTTTTCTCGAACATTTTGTTTTATCGAGGCTTTTGGCGATATTTATGAGTGCGTATAGCTTTACTCTTATATAAATGCTGCCCTTGTTGATGAAATTCCCTTGGCAGTGGCAGTCAGACGTCATCTGATGGACCATCAGATGACGTCTGATGGTCCATCACGTTCCACCAACGCTGCTGACTGGCAGTCAGTGTCCCAAATTACGTAGCTTGATGGAATTTTCAATAGGGTGGGACAAGCTGAAAACTGACAACTTAGAAGAGTGCTTCGAAATGTATAGGCAACTGGCTTGCTTCTAGTATCACGTCTCTACAAGGCATATTTACGAAGATGAAAACAAAATACTGCTGAGGAGCACGCTGTCAACAATCACTACAGCTAGCAGGGATGGAAACTAGAAAGATCTTCCCAAGCGAACGGATACTTGACGCCCTACCTGCAACGTGGTATACGTGCAATGTGGCCCTGGGCTCTTAAAAATAAGACACAGCCTCCCGGCCTTGGGCTATGTGGCCAGCCGTGCAGTCTATACCACTTCGGAAAACCTAAGGGGCGAAAAATGCAAGGCCACATCGACAGCACGAAACACGTTAGCTACAGTTTGCTCGCACAGGAAGACTGAGCTCTCGCATTGAAACTCGTTATAAAAGGGCTCGTTTTTCCTGGTGTAAATGCTGTAAAACTCAAATATGTTGCTCACGAGTTGGCGATGCCCAGCCAGTGCCGACTTGTTACATATCTTAAAATAGAACTACTCGCCAAAAAAAAGACTTCCGACTGAAAATTAACATACGAGTGAGCTCATTTTAAAACACGTGTTGTTGTCAGAAGAAAATGCCCAAGCATTTTCTTGCGACATGGTTGCAGCAAAATGAATGTTCGCATTAATGCCAAAAATGCCAAACAAAAGAAATGAAAAGCTGAAGCTCTGCAATCAAAGACACTCGCAGGCAACCGTCACGGATGTCAAGAAGCGAACTCAGACTAAGGAAGAGTATGTCCGACGCCTGTGATGATGAACCCATCGTGACTTCGAGCTGAAGCATGTGTCGGACTGCAGTGAAAACTTTCAACTGAGAAACCTTTGTTGCAAGATACGCTAAGAGGTCAAGGCTAAACAAATTAGTTCGTGTCCGGCCAGCAACATGCTTGCGCTTCATCGTCGTGCAAAGGCAAATGCTCTCTGAAGTCGGTCGATCTGTGTGTGTGTGTGTGTGTGTGTGTGTGTGCAGATAATCGGTGTCCTTGTAGCAGTCTCTTGGATATCTCGTGGTGCTACAGCGTAAATGCCAATATGCTGCACAGCTATTGTGTTTCTAGGTGTCACAAAATCTACAGCATCCGAGATGCATGTGTATAAATGTTTTTCAAGGCGGATATTTTCAGAGCTTATGGATACCAGGAGGCTCGTTTCGCAGTGTTCAAAGGTGACCAATTTCTTATTTATGAGTCTCTTCTGCATTGTAAATGCAAGCAACTTTGAATATGAAGCTCCGATGCCTACTTCTGTTTGTGTACAAAACTTGTTTTTAGCGTCCCTAACTGTGTCGTTTCACAGACTCGGTACTGTCGAAGTACATCTGCATATGGGGCAACGCTCGGGTATTATGGTACTTTTTGTTTGCAAATATAAAGATTTTACGTTATGACAGTGCCAAGAAATAGGTAACAGGTGTTTTTTCGATGTAGTAACCAGATAGGTTGCTTGCTGCAGAACAAGTACTATATTTGAACAGGCAGAGTGCATTGAATTGCTGAACCTATGCAGGTTTGTCACAGGTCTAAGAAAAGTTTGTCAAAATATGTGCAATACATTTTTCGAACTATGTGAAATACATTTTTTAAACCAGCACATCACACTTTTAGAATGTTATTACTTTTATACTTGTCTGGAAATTCGCGTCCCGTTGCTGCTGCATCACGTGTCCCTAAGGGTAGTGTACTCGGGCCTTTATTGTTTCCAATATATATCAATGACCTACGAGCATCAATTAAATCGACAATTAGACTTTTCGCTGATGCTTGAGTAATTTAGCTGAAACTTAATACACTTATACTGATCACAATATTGTCCAAGACGATTTAGATACAATATCATCATAGTGTTCCCTATGGCACATGAACATTAACACATGTAAATGCAAAGAAATGTCCGTAATTAAGTCCTCCACTAAAACACTAACCCAGTACTCGTTACTTTCCCAACCACTAGAACAATCATTTTCGTACAAGTATTTGGGCGTGTATTTTAGAGACTTATTATCATGGATTGTGCAAATAAAAAATAGCACACTAAAAACAATTGGTTTGGGAAAAAGCCGTTTGTATGAAAAAGTTTGTGTTCAATAAACAGATTAATCATACAAGATATATAATAACCATATAAAAACTATATGAGATATATTTAGGATACATAAAAACTTCTTACAAGTTTCTTATACGTTCTTATATAGTTATTATATGTTTCTTATAGGGCTCTTATACATCTTGTATGATTCATATTTGTATAGGACACAGAAATTCCTCATATAAATGTGATTTGTCAGTAGGGATCTAGCTAGCATTAAGACACAACTACTCACATACAAAACATATATCCTCCTAACATTAGAATATGGAAGCGTGATTTGGAATCCACACCTAAGTTACCTAATATCGAGGCTCGAATCTTCAGAGCAAAGCAGCCAGATTTATATGCAGTGATTATTCATCCGAAACTAGTATCTCCGCTTTCAAAGCTAGCATACATCTTCCTAATCTAGAAAGAAGACGAAAAATACCCGATTGTGTTTTTGTCAAGATTTATATTACTCAAATTCCAATTTTGAATCTATTTAGTGCTGGGCTGCCAATTTTATATCATCCATATTAGGTAATGCCTGCAAGATTGAACAATTTCAGTGCCATACTTACACTTTCCTCTTTTCTTCCTTAGTACTTTGCAACACTGACTGGAACAAACTACCTGACCATATTGTAACTGAGAGATATCCCCTTTTCATTTAAAAAGAAGTGCATCAATTTGTGTAACTGAGCCTTGATTTGTAAAACTGCATCATAACAACAACCTGCTAACAAGCGTCTTTTTTTGTGTGTGTGACATTTTTTTGTTGGTGTTTGTTGTTTATGTTTATTACTTTTTTGTCTTTTATTTTTGAATCCCCCCTGATGCAATGCGTCTTTGGATGCCTTCGAGGTGAATGAAATTAAAGGACATTAATGCCTCTGCATCATTTATTGAATTGTTACTTTAGTTCATTTCATCTGGTCCTACTACCTCGATTATTGCCATTTCATAGGGATTCTTTTTTATACAACTCCCATGTCGTTCAGAACTAATTACACCACCCATTTTATCGCTTAAAAAGATAACACATGTGTCTCTAGATATCACTTTCTTGTGTTTCAGTGCAATAATTGTAGGTTATAATAATTTTCCTGCGTTCTAAAATTGGTTCTTTAAATCACTCGGCGTTCACAGATCTCTTGTTAGCTCATAAAAAATAAATAATGCGAAAACCCGCGTTTCTACGACGTAAAAGCTACGCGCGAAGCCCTCAGCTCAGCTCTATAGCGCGGCGCTCGTCAGCCTGCTGCCGTAACGTCACTGGAGGCGTGTGCTGGCCTTCTCCTCTAGGTGGTGTTGCCCGGGTGCACCGCTCAGGGGAGTGTTGCGGCGGGCCACGAGAGCGGGGAGGGGGGGGGGGGGGAGCGTCGCGGTGGGCTACTGCCCCGGGTGCTGCTGACCTTCGTGACGCCACTGCTTCAGCCAACGCGTTGGCTTGCGTTTAGAAACAGGTCAAGCGTTGGGAAATCAGACGCCGATATTCCTTCACGCTTCTGCGATGGGGTTCAGAGCCCTCAAGCGCGAGCCTCGCACTACGAGATGAACTGCAGCAAATGCGTGCCTCTCATGCCGAAACAGATACTGAAACCGAAACCAATGGATCAGAAACTACTTAGCGCAATACCACTAAGCCGTTAGCTCTGCCTCCCCCCCCCCCCCCCCCCCCCCCCCGTCCCCGAGCTTTCTCTTTATTGCCCCCTCAAGTTGACTCCGAGTATACCAATGCCGCATGACGTGCATTTCACTTATCATAGAATAAGGTTAGGTCAATGCATTCTTTTTAAGACGACCCGCACTTTTATGTGTTGGTTTCTCTATATCGACCTCCACAATGTCAGTTCGAAGCATGCATCTGAAAACGGATAGTTTTACATTTAATTTATAAAATGGCATGTGTATCCCAATCTAGGTTTTCCTCATGCGGCACTACTGACATCTCGTGGAAAAACTCAGAAACAGAGCAGCGTGTGGGACGGGAGTTATTGATCTGGATGGTTCTCTCAGCATCGACTAGGCGGAGCCGTCTCCCCGCGGTTTGCAAGAATAAAGACCATAGTTTAATCTAACCTTTAACTTTGTTACTGATTCTTCCGATTACTTTAAATATTTAAGACAGGTGGGAAAGATGTATAAAATATATCCCTATATATTACGTCTGTGATTTCCTTGCCACTGGACATTTCCGTTGTTCGGCTTAAATATGGCATGTTTAGTATGACGGGTACTTATAGATAAATGTACTTAAATAGAATATAAACATTAAACCGGTGTTCAACAATATTGTTTCCTCAGATTGCTGTGACATCGTACAACTAACTAGCCTTGGAGAGCTCCAACGGCAGTGACATAAAAGCTCAAGTATTACATGCAGAAATATAGTAAAACAGAACGATGCGGCACAGCTCCTCCTATCGTGAATACAACGCAATCATTCTGTCAAAGCATCAATATAAGAACTCATATTGTGCAGACAATTTAGCCGAGCATACTCTTTGATGTATAGCAAATAAGCATAGAAATTTAGACTTTCATTGCATACTATCTAATATTACGCGTGTAAAACGTGTCTTAATCCTGAACTGTGTTTTTTACTTTCTAAAAAAGAGCGTAGGCGATTTACAGGAATGCAGTAGTGAGTCTCTGATCCTGAGTCTTGTTGGAAATTAGGTGGGGTGACAGTCACTTCAATATGCTTACTAAGTGGCTCAAATTGGCTAGCTAAGGGCCACGGTTTCAGGCTATAATATTATTGCGTATGATATAATTATAATCAGTGTAAAATTTATTTCGGCATGTTTTTATGTTTTTTTTTATTAATTTACCCTTAAGATTACACGACATTATAGAGGGGATTGGTGCAAAAAATTAAAAAAAAGAAAAACATAATAACAAAATAAACATTGAATCATGATTCAAAGGAAAAAAGTTGAAAGTGCATTTATAAAGGCAGTTTGGTCATGAAAAGTTGAAATGTGGAGGGTGAAGTGGTTCCCTTCTACAGAAGTAAGAGGAATGAAAGAATGTAAAAAACATGAAAAACAAGCCAACATTGCTTTGGTGATTGATCTAACTGATTAAAAATTGAGACTTTCGCATAAAACAATTAAAATATATATATTTAAGTGCGGAAATTTCAGGATTTAAAGGCACTTCATATCAGAGGCTACAACAAGTTACACAATTAATTTAAAGGAATTCTCTTTAATCAATTCAATTCTTCTCAGTAAGGACAGCGATTTCACATAAAAACGAAATTCATTACAAAAGGGAAAACCAGCTCAAACAATTAATTTTTTTATAGAAAAACTGAAACATTTCTACACAAAAATGTCCTTCATGCGGTCGTCGTGCGAATACGCCTGGTGGAGCCAGATGAATATACAGATGATTGCAGGCGCCCGAGTCCTTTCAATCGGGCGAGAACTGCCCCACATTCCAGCTGCGAAGAAAGAAGTCCAAGCTATAGGGTCCGATTGAGAAAGTGAAATAGGGGTTTCCGCCTGCAAACATTCACTGCCTGTTGCAGAAAGAAGAAACATTCTGCGAACATGACGCTAGTGGTGGTGACAAAACGCGGAAGTTTGAGAACATGACGTTAAATAGATCAAAATACCAGAAACAAAAAAAAAAAAGAAATATTTGTATAAACCGCCGTCCACCTAACCTAACATTTCTCAGTAGAGGATATTGTTGGGTTAGTTGGTTTTGGAATTTGGAATACATTTAAGCGCTCACAACCAAGGACGAAAAAACGAGAATCAGACACCATAGTGCGCTTGCGCACAGTAGTGTCTGATTCTCGTTTTTCTGTCCTTGTCTTTTGAGCGCTAAAATGTATTCCAAATAATATTTCTTGAGCGAAAAAAAAATTGTTGAAGCCCGGTGAAAAAAAGCCTTTCAGCGCGAAAGACGGTATTGTTTGTTTGTATTTGTCAGGCATGCCTTTTATTCTTTCAAAAACAAACGCAAAGCAGACGTCGTTTTACGGTGTTACCAGCCCTCCGTTTCCGACCACGCACCATAGTTCCATATTTCGCCAGATTTAACAGGGCGTGAGCATGCGCAGGACTTTTCTAAGAGTATATTGACTAAACTTCAGGTAGGCAACGAACAGTTATGTTTTTTTCGAGTGATGCAGAGTGTAGTTGCAGAAACAGCGCCGATACGCCCGTTTATAATAAAGATATTAACATCCAACGGTGAGCGGGCACAGACCCGACCACCCTGTCCTCACCCCGTTCCACAGCCTTCCCACACCCTTTTCCCTCTACCTGAATGTACCACTATGTAAACCGTCAGAAATAAAGTGCCCTCTTTTGATTCCATCCAGCGGACTATGACCAATCGTATTCGGTTCTGATTGTAAATTGTTACTCAGGCGTAACGGTATTTATATAAGTTATAAACATGAACTACATTTAAACTTTCAAAAATTGATCTGCTATGGTGATCATATAAAACATTACTTATGATCCGTAATATAATTTTTGGAAGCAAAAGTCTCTTATATTCAGATTGACATTAGTAGTATTTCTCCAAACCAGACGACACTAGAGGACATACGGAAGAAATATTGAGGTATAGATAGTTTTTTTAACACTTAACGGCAAAACACAGTGATGACGGTAATGCCGCGTGCGCAGCTGATGAAGTAGGGGGCGCGCCCGTGGCCTAATGGTTATCGTGCTTGCCTTTCATGCGGAAGGCCAGTGTTTAATTCTTGGCCGCGGCTACACATTTTTGCTGACTCCGCAATGCGATGTTCTGGTAAATTCGAGAACCGTCTTGCTGATCTGACGTTAGGGCGGTCCACGCACCAAACCTTCTACGCCGAAACCCACGCGTGTACAAAAGAGGCTCCGCGTGGCAAGCCGGAGTTAGTCTTGCCCCAGCGTTCGATTCTGCTTTTACGCCGCTATCGACGCCCGCGACGCTCTATTGTTATTTTATATATTTTTTTGTTTTGTGTACAAGATTGCGCCATTAACGTTTTAGGTTCCTCAGTTATTCTTCCTTTCATCATCTTGTCGTTCGTGACTTTTTTGGTGGAGGTGCTGGTTAACGCATGTTCGTGCAGCGTGCCCCTCGGAGGGCCCGCAGTGCAAGTGCGATTCTAAGCCCGTCGAGAAGACCGCTCTACGGGGAACGTGAATCTCGGACCAGCCGCCGCATCCAGGGAGAGGCTCCTGAATTGGGTTTGCTGCCGAACAAGCCCAAGCCGAAGAAGACGACAATGGCCGACCGGTCACAGACCCTGGCCGCTTCAGCCGTCATACCTGCCCGTCACATCACAAACGGCTGCTCCGTTCCACGGTTAATTCCACGAAGACGTCAAAGATCGGTCCAGCCACAATGGCTGGACCGACGAGCAGTGTCTACAAAACGTGTATTTCTCGCTTGAGGTGACTGCCAGGTACTGGTACGAAAATCACGAGTCTTCCTTGATAACGTGGGATGTTTTCAAGAGCTAGCTGAAGGCGACATTTGTCAACCAACACCGCCGAGAGAGAGCCGAATGCCTACTTCGAACTGGAACCCAAGGCCCCAACGAGAGCATCACCGGCTTCGTCGAGGATGTTCTGCACCTGGTCGCTCGCATCGACCATCAAGCCACCGCCGAAAAGCTGCGGGTCCTAATGCGAAGTATAAGGGATGACATCTTTAGAGGCCACGTCCGCAACCCGCCGACCACCGTCGAAGCATTCGTCACGGAGGCAGCCAACATCGAGCGCACCCTCCAAGCGCTCGCTTCCCACTACCAAGGACATCCAGGCATTCAGGCGTCGTTGTATCCACCCTGTGTAGCGACGAAACCTCCCCTACAACCACGGACATCCGTGAAATTATCCGGGACGTCGTACGGGAGGAAATCAGCAGGTTACTGCCACCCTTAAATCATCCAGCGACACTCTCCATCGCCGAAGTTGTGCGCGAGGAAGTCAAACGGGCAGTCCAGCCTGAAAATCCCATCAACGTGACGACGCCAGAAGAACCGACGTTGAACTACGCCGCCGTGGCCCGACGACCACCGCAAGCTCCCCACCAGGCTCCGGCGCCACCCCAAAGAGACGCCCATATGCCGCGGTATCCTCAGCGTCAGGAGGAACGAGCCCAGTACGTCCGTTCGGAGCGACCCTCGCCGAGGAAGACCGACGTGTGGCGAACGACCGACCGACGCCCGCTCTGCTACCACTGCGGGGAGGAAAGTCGACCACATCTACCGCGGCTGCCCCTACCGTCGACCTAGGCGGCGTGGTTTCCACCCAAATGACCCATGCCCGAGGTATGGCGAACGCCCTCGCGACATCGAGTACTTCCGACGGTCGCCCTTCTTAGTGCCGTCTCCCCGCCGTAAATCTCGCTCACCATCGCCACGACGTCCAGCTTCGCCGATGCACCGACCCCGACGTGAAAGCCTGCCGCCCCTCGCTTTTCGCCGGGGAGACTAGGCGTGGTAACCCCTGGAGGTGAAATTGCCGAAGACGAACGATGCCAAGAACCTCCAAGATCGTCGGAGCACGCCCCGAAACGACGTTTCTGCAAGAGTGTCGTATAACCTCAACGTCATCATCGACGGCCACGACGCGACGGCACCCGTCGACATCGGAGCAGAATATTCCGTTTTAAGTGGCGGACTCTCTCGCCGCCTTAGGAAAGTTACGACATCGTGGGACTAACCGCAGATACGAACCGCCGCGGACATTTCATCACACCTGTCGGCAGGTGCACCGCTCGCGTTGAGATTCACGGTGAAACCTGCCCTGTGAAGTTCGTCGTTCTGCAAGACTGTTCGGGGGACGTCATTCTCGGTATGAACTTCTTGTGTGAATACGGCGTCATCATCGAGCTTGCGGAGAACAAGCTGACGCTTCAGAAACCTGCCGCATCGTCGGAAAATCCGAAAATCGACGTTAGCTGCAATGAGAGTCCTTACCAGCCACGTAAACCTGCCGCTGCAGTCGTGTGTCTTTCTGCCCGTCGGAACCGAAGAAGCCGCCTGCGGTGTAGGATTGTTGGAAGGAAGCGTCCAACTTCTCCTCGGAGGAGGGATTGGCATAGCAAAAACCGTAACCGAGCTCCAGAACGGGTGTACTGTTGCCTTATCACCAACTTCCAGCACGAGTCGCAGCACCTCACCAAGGGTAAAGCTGTTGGCTAGGTCGAGGAAATTCAGGACTCAGCCGCGATCGCCGTGATCTCAGAAGACGCCTCTCCGACGCAGCACAAGAGAACCACGTTGTCAGAGCTCGACATCGGCCCGTCCCACTCAGCCCCACAACGACGACAACTCAGCGACCTTCTCGTCGAGTTCAGTGAGTGCTTCTCCACGTCGTCAAAGGTGCGCCAAACGACGGTTGCGAAACATCGAATAATTAGGCCTCATTCACACAACCGGCGTCTCTCCCATCCCGGCACTGTCACGGGAGCATGCCGGTGCGGGGACGCGACGACAGGCTGTCCGGAAAGGCCGCACAAGCAAAGTGACGGTGGCCTCGACGGCAGGATTGGATTGGATCGGATTGCGACGACGGATTATCAGATAGGCAGAATTCTATTCCTTCTATTCTAAAAGTTCTTCTAAATGTTCTAAACGGCGGTATATACGCTTATTTATTCAACTTAAATTACAAAGATAATTGACGAAGACTAAGAGGTAATTGACCCTGGACATTTTTGCATCTGCTATTAGTGATTCCCGCCGAAAAGGAACAACACAACAAACGTTGACTCAACGACAAGGAGGTTATAATGGGCAGGAGGTGGCGTCCCTATCCCCAATGCATGGAGCGAAGTGTAACGGAAGTAGGCGTGGCCACGAGCCGCAACGAGCATTTCTTGACCAATGGGAAGCCTAGTGAGTGGGCGCCGCCATTAATTTCGGTGCAAACAACCGCGTTGCTATGACATTTCCGTGGCAACGCGATTGTGTGCACCGAAAGTAATGGCGGCACCCACTGTTATTTGAAGAGACTTTTATACAATAAACGAACGCCTGGTTGCCCAGCAGAAAGTAAGTCACTAGAATTGAGACGCTCTAGACGACGCACCGTGAAGGACTTGGCGGTGTGCAACGCATTTTTTAATAAACAGCAGCAGCAGATCGCACGAGCGCGCATGCAAGCCAGGAGCGCACAGAACGGGCTCGCGCTTCCAGTTCTGACTTCGCTCGCACATAATGTGGAACTAAGTATAAACACTCACGCTGCAAAGCATTTGCATCGTGGACGCCCACGGCGGACGCCGACCGCATCGAAAGCTAGCCTCGTGAAGCACACGCCGGAGCAGAGTAGAAAGCAGACGAACCGCCGGTGCGCTACCCCACGGCCTCGGAACGGGTGCGCAAAGCAGTCTGGGATTAAACGCATCTTCCGGCTTCACTCAGGCTGACGCCATGCCGGGTCCTGTCTGTTTAAACGTCCTTGCTCAACGAGGTAGAGAGGCTTAGAGAGATAAACCGGAAGTGCGGAAGTGGCACCCCCCCCCCCGCCCACCGGTTGCCGCCATGTTGTACGCAAAAGGGACTACATGACACGTGAACTCACAAGAGCCGTGACGTCACTGGTAAGATGAGAGCGCCCAGAGCTGGCGGATGCGAGTTTGTTCGGTGCGTGGTAGCCGTGATGCACCGCTGCTTTCCGACAATTTGGGGGTTCTTCACGCTCGGTGAAGAAGATATAATGTGAAAATATGAGGGAATGAGATTTTCTCCTTTTTACGCAAGATCGCTCTGGATCATCTGGATATCAACACCTGTGAGACAGCATCAGCCCTATCGCCGTACCAGTGCTCGGATACCCGGATGTGTTCGAGGATCGATAGAACTTTGAGCGTCGTTAGCATGAAATTTTCGCACTTTGTTAGTTTTGTTTGAACGTTGCAATGTCTAAGAGTCGGTGCTAAATGTATGCGTCGGACATAGTGCCTAGGGGAATTTGTTTCAGCCCTAGCTAACCGAATAAAAACAGCAACTTCTAGCGGCGAAGCTCCTGCGATCTTTACATTTTGTACTAATCAAAAATTTTAATATAGAGCTTCCAGCATAAAATATTCGCATCCTTATAACTTCGTTCAAACGTTGGAATGTCTGAGACTCTAAGCAAAAGGTTGCGTCGCGTTAGGGCCTAAGGGAAGTTGTTTCAGCCCTGCGTCACCGAATAACCGTAGCAACTTCTAGCGAGGAAGCTCCTGCGATCTTTAACCTTTTGTGCTAATCGACGATTCTACATTCCATCGCAATACTTTTTTAAAGTGAAAAGCTGGCTTTTGCTTAATTGACGTGCACGCGAACTCTTACAAAGCGTTCGAACAACTCACTCGGAAAAAAGGTTCATTACCTATGTTCATAAAACAGTTTATTTGTCCCCCTGGAACTCAGAACAAAGCAAGTATTCACATTTTTTTATTAATCAGCGCACAAAATGTTGCACCCGATGTCCCTTAGAAATTAGTACTAGTAGGCTCTTTACATTGCCGATCGGTATCAATTGTCCCCAGTAACCTATATGTGTATGATCATACTGCTCTTAGATGGTTGTCTAATCCACCATTTTTGCATCTAGGATCTTAAAAAAAAAAAAAGAAACGCAGCCCCACTCTTTAGAGGTCCAGAGATAGAACCACACATATCAGCACTTTGTTAATTAAATTTAATGCAACTCGGAAATAGAAGATTAAATGCACATTTCTCTCCTTCGTAGGATTTATTGCAGCAATAGTTTTTTTCATCGAGAGTGCATTGTATCAGTCGGTCAATTATTTACTTGTTTTAATTACCTCGACTAGAGGACTCGTATTTGCGTCCATCCCTTATCCGAAGAGCAGTCTTGTTGAAAAATGTTGACTGCCCTTCCTTTCAGTCGTTTCAATAGACTTTTTTTTTCAAACGTGTGGGCTGCATATACTCCGTTCACCGTAACCTGGTAACGGGAGACCGCCCAGAGCCCCCTCAAGCCATTCAAAAAGACGGAGTGAAGGTGTGTGACAAATCTGTGCAGATTAGCACCCTGATGTAGCCTGCACTTTTTGCCAAATCGTGATGAAACGAATTACACTAGCTACTGCTTAAATTACTTAAGGCCTTCATACTTTGGGCATTTGTTCGACAAGAATGTTATGTCAGCCATCACTGTGAACTCGGCTCAGAGCCTATTGGACTCGAATGCTGCATTAGCATTTGACGTGAACTAGAACCCATTCGTGTGCTTAACACCGTAGACAAATGGTGACAGTCATGTTGCTTGATGGGGTTTTGCAAAGGGTATATTGTGTCATACGTGTAGGAAGTGTGTTGCTTTATAACAATGCATCAACACATACTATTAAACTAGATGTTCAGAGGTGCGTTTTTCTTTGCATTAGACAAGTTACAGCAATAATTATTTCTTACGAGTGTAATATTTATTTTCGGCAGCTGGGCCCGTTTTGTGCTCATTATTATCAGTGTGCCTTGAGAGGAATAAATTAATAAACGAAATTTTCACATCACTGGAGTTGGTTTTCGGGTGCACCACATGTTCAGGAGAAGTGGAACGAGTGCAGCCCAATGCAGCCAGTCTGGTCTGTCCCCTTCATTAATATTGAGAAGTCGGAGATGCGAGTGTCCTCAAAAGATCCAGCACGTGCGGTGAACACCATTCTTTTTGTATAGATTCTGAAAGCGTAAAGGCGAGCGGAAATATATTTATTTGGTTAGTGTATCAAATATGTTTATTTCTACTCGATCACATAATTATTGGTTCTTTGCAAATGGTTCTATATTGAGTTCTTTCTGCGACAGTCTCGTGTCAGCCGTTCGGTCGTAGTACCTCTGCTCCTTGTTGTCGGATGTCGCTCCTGGCACGTTGGTGTTCAGTTTGGTCGAGTGGCAACCCTGACCCTCTGACGCAGGCTTGTAATCATACGTCATGTGCGGCCACTGACATCTGATGCAATGAAGCTGCATGGCCGACTTCTAGTCCGCAAATTTTCCTGGTAGTTTTCTGCGTCAATGCAGCAACCTTGGACATGTATTGCCTACGTACCTGTGCCTTTTGCTGTACCGTTGACTTGATGGCTGACAACAATGTTTGTTTGCTATCCAAGCCAATCCACTTGTATTTCGTAATGCCGATTCATTCTGCATACCGCGACCATTGCAACTTGTGTAAGTCTCGTGTGGCAAAGTGAAGTCGGGTGATGCTTGGTGTCCACTTTTGAGAACAACCAACCAATCAATATCTTCAAGTCACTCACCGGCATCCACCCTCAAAGTTTGAAATTGTGTGCTTCCTGGAGTGGACACAAATAATTGGTGTCTGCAAATTATTAGGTATTGTCCTTTGACGACAACCGACACCAAATCAACTGTCCTTGCATTGCAGGTCACCTGCTTTGTCGTGCTTACGTCCCATCGAGGTGATGAGGATCAGGAGATTTGGGGTACTGTTGGCACCAGGGACAAAGGCCGCCGAAGATACTCCTCAATGTCTCGCGGACACTCCTCGAGACGTGGTCGAGGGTCGTTCGGCAGGAACCCTGGCAGGCCAATTCATTGGTACGGGCACCTCCAGTAGGCATGGTGAGCCTTATACAGTGGTAGCAGAGTGGTTTTCGGTCGACTATTCGCAGCATCTCCGTTTTCCTCGGTGTAATTTGTTCAGGGCGGACCTACACTGGTTCTTCCCGATGTCGGAAATGCTTAGGCGTTGGAGTGTCTTTTTAATTGGCATTTAATACTAACGGGTAGCCGGTGGCGGTCGTCGTGACTTGTGGCGTAAGTCGCCCTCGGTTCGTCAGATGCCGCTTCGCTCGAAGAAGTCTCCAGTTGAAATTGCTGTCGAACTTGTTCCGAAACAATCTCGGCAACCAAAATAAAAGCCAGGCAAGGCAGAAAGTAGCTTCCTGATCTCCGCCCGGACAGCGTTGTGGATGAGGTTGCAAATGCCTGGTAGGCTGGCGTCGAAGTTGCAGCTGGACGTTTGGAGTGTCGAGACGCTGGAGAGTTGTTGATAGTGACAGGCTCGGGCCTGGCAGTGTACATTCATTGTTGGAAGCCTTGGTGATATGAACCCTTCGACTGTTGTGGGGTTGCAGACGAGGCTGCCGAAGGCGCAAAACATCCTACACGAAGGCGGTGACGTTCTCGTTGGGGTCGTGTCCTGGACAGAACCAGGAATTTTGCCCTCTCTCGTCAATGTTGGCTGATGAAAGTGCACTTCAGCTCAACCTTGCAAACTTCCCACGTCGTTAAGGAGGATTCGTGGTTCTCAAACCAGGGCGCCGGGCAGCTTTTTCCCCGAGAGGTATAGATTCTGCAGGAGCTGGTTGTCTGTCCACCCACTGTGGCGGGCGATACGGTCATATTATTCAATCCAGCGCTGGACGTCTTCGTACACCATGCGTGAAAGGGCGTCGAAGTGTGAGGTCTGACGGGCATGGAAACAATGGTGGGAGCGGGCGCAGCTTGCTGCTACAGGTTTGTCATTGTTGGCTTAGTCAGCTTCGGTCTTTCTGGCAAAAGACTGAATTCCGGTGGTTCTTGCTGGTAGCAGCGACTGGCACGAATTTCATGTTCTTCGTAGTGTATTTCCGATGTTCGTCCTTGTGGTGCTCCTTCGCCTGGCGGTTTAACGGGACGCTAACCGCAGGACGAGCGATAACGGGACGCGGGATAGTCCGCAACCCGTGTTCCGTTATCGGGCAACTCGGCTGAGGAGCCGCCAGGGTGCACACACAGTGAAGGGCTATGGGTAAAGTACCCAGCACCTTTACCAGAACATACAACGACAGCTCAGCATGGCCTGGAACTTTCCAGAATAGTAAATAGTGATAGAAGATAGGACTGGAGCAAGCATTCATGACAATATAAAGAACTGACAAAGTAGAGTCTTCCCTGACCACTAAAGAAGCTGCATTGCTTTAGTGGCGTTCTGTCTGAATAAATCCTTTCCTTCGGGGTTTGGCGACTGCCGTGGACGAACTGAATTGTAATGGATGTGGGACCACTTTTCTGGTAATGAGCCGCTGCAGACTGTTGCCGCAAAGCGGCGTGAACGGGTGGGCTGGGTAGGTAACACGCGCGATCAAAAATGCATAAAGCTTGCAGTTTGCGTAACGAGTGTTGATGAAACGTTTGTATCGACGAAACGTGCGATAGACCAACGAAATAAATATCAACTGCAACACCTGTGCTCCGTGAAAGTGCATGTCTACGCCAGAACAATTTAGGAAGCAGCGCAACATCACCTAAAGCACGGCACAGGAACTACCAGCTTGAAGGCAGCTCTTCGGTGCACCGCACACCTGTACTCCATTGAAGTGCACGTCTACGCCGGCACAATTTAAGAAGAACCACAGCATCATTTAACACGGCACGGGAACTAGCAGCTTCAAGGTGCGTCGCAAAACCAAAGTGAGCCTTTGGTCTTTTGAACGAAGCGGCACAACAATTGCACACTGCCAAGCACGACTCTCGCAATTTCCGTCGCTAAGCTGTGTATCCAAATATATTGCTCAAGCTTCACTGCAGACCTCCGAGATTCCGATGGTGAACGAGAGCACAAAAACGTCGCCTTAAAATTTATCCTAGCGGTATCCGAATCAATCCGAGGTGCGAGCAACGTAGGGTCGATTGTTTCTTTTGTGGCAATATTCCCGTCGGTCAACAGCGAAGTGCCCATCGTTCCTCCTTATTTTCACGCTATACCTTACGCTGGGAATAAACATCTTCGACAGACGTCTGTCTGGTTGGGAAGTAATAATGGAAAAATATTTGACTCCAACCATAAATTAAACTCGGACCCAACATTTCAATACCAGTTCGGTTTCTTCTTCAGGGGCGATTAATCTCGTGCGTGGGAGCAGCCCCGTCTTTTTTGGTGGTACGAATATTTCCTAATCGCACTTCCGCCTTGCCATCCAGTCTTTTTCTAATCAAGAAGACGAGGCTGCTCCCACGCACGAGATCAATCGCCCCTGAAGAAGAAACCGAACTGGATCTGAAACGTTGGGTCCGAGTTTAATTTTTGGTTGGAGTAAAATATTTTTCCATTACCATACGCTGGCATGGCACAGTTTTCTGGCGAAAACCAGGCCGAAAATCCTCTCCACTGCCGGGAACAACCCTCGCGACGGTGCCGGAATGGGGAAAACGCCGGCTGTGTGAATAAGGCGTTACTGATGGCGACGCACTCCCTGTGCATCGGCCACCGTACCAAGTCTCTGTGAAAGAAAGGAAAGTCATCCGGAAGCAAGTTCAAGAAATGCTTAATGACGACGTTGTCCAGCCCTCATACAGTCCGTGGGCTTCCCCAGTAGTCCTGGTGAAGAAGGAAGACGGAACCCTGAGGTTCTGCGTGGACTATCGCCGGCTGAACGTATTAACAAAAGAGGACGTCTATCCACTTTCCCGCATCGACGACACCCTGGACCGGCTGCACCACGCCCGATAATTTTCGTCGATCGACTTGGAGACCGGGTACTGGCAGATTGAGGTCGACGACCGAGAGCGTCTGAAGACTGCCTTCGTCACACCGGACGGACTGTATGAATTTGAAGTAATGCCATGCGGGCAGTGCACAGCGCGGGCAAACTTCCAGCGCGTTATGGACACCGTCCTTTCCGGCTTGAAATGGCAGAGTTGTCTCGTCTGCCTCCACGACGTTGTTGTGTCCGCTAGCGAATTCGACGAGCACCTCAGACGACTGCGAGCCGTGCTACAGGCCTTCAAGGCTGCTGGGCTGACGACGCTCAAGCCTTCCAAGTGTCGGTTCCCCTATGGTGAGCTGAAAGTCTTGGGCCACGTCGTGAGTGCTCAGGGTGTAAGCCCTGATTCTGTAGACACATCCGCTGTCGCCGAATTCCCGAAGCCATTAAACAAGAAGGCCGTCCGAAGGTTCCTTAAGCTATGCGCCTATTACACACGTTTCGTGCGTGACTTTGCACAAATTTCTGCACCACTGACACGTCTCACGAAGGACGACGTGCAGTTACAGTGGGGAGAGGAGCAAAAACAAGCGTTCGACGATCTCAAGCAAAGATTCCTGGCGCCCCCTATCCTCGGGCATTTTGATCAAACGGCAGAAACAGAAATCCACACGGACGCCAGCAATACCGGTCTCGGTGCGATACTCGTTGACCGACAAGAGGGGGCAGAGAGAGTAACCGCTTACGCAAGCCGCGCGCTCTCTAAGGCCGGACACAATTATTCAACGTCCGACAAAGAATGTATTGTTGTCGTCTGGGTGATAACCAAGTTCCATCCCTATTTGTACGGGATCCCGTTCCGCGTGGTCACGGACCACCACACCCCCTGCTGGGTCGCAAACCTCAAGGATCCGTGAGGACGCCTAGCCCGCTGAAGTTTTCGAGTTTGTGCAGAAGTCCGGCCGCAAGCATAATGACGCTGACTGTTTTATTCATTTATTTATTCAAATACCTTACAGGTACTTCTGAGAAGGACATTACATAAGGGGGTAAGTACATCATATATGAAACACACAGAAAATAAAATAAAAACATGCACAGCAGTGCAAACACAAAACAAATCGTAAATCAAGGAACAAATAATAATATATTGCACTGTAGCGCAAATATACAACAAATCCTATGTCATACAATACCTAAATGGCTGCTCATATTAAAACGAAAACTATCAGGGTTAATCTCGGTGACGACGCGCTCTGTTAGATCATTCCACCACACTGCTGCACTGTTAGCAAGTCCCGTGTATTTGGTGAATATTTGAGCGAAAAACACGCTATTTGCACAAATTACCATAAATTTACACGTTGAGTAATGAATAATTCGTTCAAAAATCATGCGAGGTTCCAAAAACGTGTTTTGGTTCGGTCATACGCGCATATCCGTGTAGCCGACCCCGAAAACACGCATCCCCACCGGCGACGACCGCAGCATTGCCGGCTATCGAAGCACCGGAATGCTTGGGGAGACACTTAGAAAGGATATTGCCGCGCGCGCAGCTGGCCATGTAGGCAGCGCGCGCGTGGCCTAACGGTTATGGCGCTTGCTTTCCACGGTGAAAGCCAGGGTTCGATTCCTGGCCGCGGAGGCACATTTTTGTTCACTCTGTAAAGTAATGTTCTGGTAAATTCGAGAATCATCTTGCTGATTCGAGGTTAGAATGTTCTACGCGCCGAACCTTCTACACCGAACGATCCAGAAACCCACGAGGGTACATAAGGAATTCCTCCAGGCGAGCGGAGTCAGTTTCGCCCCAGCGTTCGACTCTGCTGCTACGCCGACTTTGACGCCCGCGACGCTCTGTTATTATCTTTTGTACCCTTTTATTTTTGGCACAAGTTCGCCACATTAAACGTTTATTTCTTCCTGTTTATTTATTGTTTTTTTTAGTCCCCACCCGTGACATTTTGGTGGAGGTGCGGGGTACCGCATGTCCGTGCAGCGCAGCCCTCCGAGTTCCCGCCGTACAAGTCCGAACCCAAGCTCCCGAGGACCCAACGAAGACCAGGTCGAGACTCGATCAAGTCGCCGCACCCAAGGGCTACACCCGTAATACGGACTTTTACCACCCAGGACCAGGCAGCCGACGATGGCCAACCAGTCGCAGACCCCCGCCGCTCCTGGCGTCGTCTACCTACCCGTCGCTCCTCGGACACCGGCTCCATTCCACGGCGAGCAGTACGAAGACGTCGAAGACTGGATTGACCAGTATGAACGCGTCGCCCGCCACAATTGCTGGACCGACGAGCAGCGCCTGCACAATGTCTATTTTTCGCTCGAGGGGACCGCGAAGCACTGGTACGAGAATCATGAGTCCTCCCTGACGTCGTGGGACATTTTCAAGACCGACCTCAAGGCTACCTTCATAAACCACCACCGCCGAGAGAGAGCCGAGGACCTACTGCGAACCAGAACCAAGGGCCCCAACGAGAGTGTCACCGGCTTCGTAGAGGACGTCCTGCGCCTGAGCGCCCGCGCCGACCCTCGGGCTATAGAAGAGAAGAAGCTACGTTTCCTCATGCGGGGCGTGAGAGAAAACATCTTTGGTGGCCTTGTCCGCAGCCCTCCGACAACTGTCGAAGATTTTGTCGCCGAGGCAACGAACATCGAGCGTGCCCTGCAAGCCCGAGCCAGCCACTACAACCGACTCCCCGACACGCCTGTTGCTTCTACGCTGGCATCTTCCCGAATCGACGAGGGCCGCATCTGCGCTGACAACCTTCGTGAAATTGTCCGGGACATCGTCCGGGAAGAGCTCCGGAAAATTCTACCCGACACTGATCACCCCGCCTCGATCTCCATCGCAGAGGTCGTGCGGGAAGAAGGGCAGAGAGCCATCCAACCAGAAGCTCCCATGAGCGGGGCAGTCCCCGAAGAACCCACGCTAACTTACGCCGCAGTGGCCTGACGGCCACCACCTACTACTCGCGCCTATGTCGCGCCGCCCCGACGTTACTCTCCTGCGCCGCAGCCCAACCGACGCCACTTCGATCAAGTCCAGTACGCCTGCACGGAGCCCCGCGTACCCCGGAAGACCGACGTGTGGCGAACGCCCGACCGACGCCCTCTGTGCTTCCACTGCGGGGAAGCAGACCACACCTACCGCCGATGCCCATACCGACGACTCGGGCTGCGCGGGTTCCACCCGAACGACCCGCGCCCTCGTTATAGTGAACGACCTCGGGAGATCGACGAGTACCTGCGACGACCTCAGTCCCCCGAGCCCGCGTCCCGCCGAGAATTCCGGTCGCCGTCGCCACGACGTCCAGCTTCGCCGATGCACCGACCCCGACGTGAAAGCCTGTCACCCCTCGCTCCTCGCCGGGAAAACTAGACGCGGCAACCCCTGCAGGTGGAGTTGCCGAAGACGACCGACGCCAAGATCCTCCACAAACGTCGGAGGGCCCCCACTCGAGCGCTACCAGAGACCAAAACGACGCCCCTGCAACGGTGTCCAATAACCTAAACGTCGTCATCGACGGCCACAACGCATCAGCACTCGTGGACACCGGAGCAGACTACTCAGTCTTGAGTGGGAGGCTCTCCCGCCGCCTTCGAAAAGTCATGACGCCGTGGGATGGACCCCAAATACGAACCGCAGGAGGACATCTCATCACGCCCGTCGGAAGGTGCACTGCTCGCGTCGAGATTCACGGCGAGACGTGTCCGGTAAAGTTCATCGTTCTACACGACTGTTCCAGAGATGTCATTCTTGGCATGGACTTTCTGTGTGAACACGACGCCGTCATCGACCTGGGTGAGAACAGACTGACTCTGCGGAAGCCTGTTCCGCCTTCAGAGAAACCCCAAACAGGGTCCGCTGCCGTCCGAGTTGCCACCGACCACGTGAGCCTGCCGCCGCGATCAAGTGTTGTCGTACCCGTCGTGGCCGATACAGCTACCTGCGGCGAAGTTGTCCTAGAAGGCAACCTTCAATTGCTCCTGGGAATAGGAATAGGCGGCGCAAGAGGAGTAGCTGAACTTCAGGATGGGCGGACTGTGGTCCTCGTGACGAACTTCTGAAATGAAACGCAACACCTCACGAAAGGTGCAGCCGTGGGCCACGTCGAGGAACTTCGAAACGCCGCCGAAATCGCCACGATTACTGACGAAACCTCGCCACGTCAGCAAGACAGTCCGTCGCCAGCGCAGCTCGACATTGACCCTAGGCTTCCAAGCCCGAAACGACGGCAGCTAAGTGACCTCCTCGCCGAATACAGTGACTGCTTCGCGACGTCGTCGAGGGTGCGCCAAACCGCCGTTGCGAAACACCGCATCGTTACCGAGGACGACGCGCGCCCTGTGCATCGATCGCCGTACAGATTCTCCGCTAAGGAAAGGGAGGTGATCCAGCAGCAAGTGCAAGAGATGCTGAACGACGACATAATCCAACCTTCAAGGAGTCCGTGGGCCTCTCCAGTTGTACTGGTTAAGAAGAAGGACGGAACGCTTAGGTTCTGCGTCAACTACCGGCAGCTGAACGCAGTGACGAAGAAAGACGCTTATCCACTCCCCCGCATCGACGACACGTTAGACCGGCTGCGCCACTCCGGATACTTTTCATCCATGGACCTGAAGAGCGGCTACTGGCAGATCGAAGTCGACGAACGGGACCGAGAGAAGACAGCTTTCGTCACGCCAGATGGGCTGTACGAGTTCAAGGTGTTGCCGTTCGGACTGTGCACGGCTCCAGCAACTTTCCAGCGTGTCATGGACACTGTACTGGCAGGACTGAAGTGGCAGAGCTGTCTCGTCTACCTCGATGACGTCGTAGTGTTTTCCAGCGACTTCGACGAGCACTTGCGACGACTCCGAGCAGTTCTCCAAGCCATACGGACCGCCGGACTCACCCTGAAGCCGTCAAAGTGTCGGTTCGCCTATGACGAACTGAAGTTCCTAGGTCATGTGGTTAGTAACGAAGGCGTTCGCCCTGACCCACAGAAGACTCGCGCCGTCGCAGCATTTCCAGCACCGACAGACAAGAAGGCCGTGCGAAGGCTTCTTGGACTATGTGCCTACTATCGGCGCTTCATCCGGAATTTTGCAAGGATTTCCGCACCGCTCACAAACCTCACAAAGGACGCCGAGAAGTTCGAATGGGCCGAGGAGCAGCAGCAGGCATCCGACGAGCTGAAGCGACGACTGCAGACTCCTCCTGTTCTGGGACATTTCGATCAAGATGCGGAAACCGAAATTTTCACGGACGCAAGTAACGCTGGACTTGGCGCGGTACTGGTTCAAGTGCAAGAAGGCAACGAGCGAGTTATCGCCTACGCAAGTCGGACACTGTCCAAGGCGGAGAAAAATTACACCACGACTGAGAAAGAATGCCTTGCGGTCGTCTGGGCAATAACGAAGTTTCGTCCGTATTTGTACGGGAGCCCGTTCCGTGTAGTCACGGACCACCACTCGCTCTGCTGGCTTGCGAACCTCAAGGACCCGTCAGGACGCCTCGCACGATGGAGGCTACGACTACAAGAGTTCAACATGACTGTGGTCTATAAGTCAGGCCGGGAGCACAGCGACGCCGACTGCCTGTCCAGAGCCCCCGTCGAAACACCTTCTGGCAGCAGCAACGACGATGACGACGAGTGCTTCCTAGGTGCAGTGAACACCGACGACATGGCACGACGTCAAAGAGACGACCCTGGGTTGCGCGCGTTAATCGAGCACCTCGAAGGACGAGGGGGTACTGTCCCCCGTGTCTTCTTGAGAGCCCTGCCGACTTTCGTCCTCCGACAAGGTGCACTTTACAAGGAGAACTTCGGAGACAACAGCACACCATGGCTGCTGGTAATCCCTACCGACCTTAGAGCGGAGATCTTCCTAGCCTGCCACGACGACCCGACATCGGGACACCTTGGTTACAGCCGTACGCTGGCCCGAATTCGTGAAAGGTATTACTGGCCCAAGCAGCCGAAGACCGTTCACTACTACACACGGTCCTGCCACGAGTGCCAGCGACGCAAGAAACCACCGACGAAGCCGGCAGGTCTCCTACATCCGTTCGCTCCCCCGTCCGTACCGTTCCAGCAGATCGGAATGGATCTACTTGGTCCTTTCCCACCATCGACGCAAGGAAACAGATGGATTATTGTCGCCACAGATTATCTCAAACGGTACGCCGAAACGAAAGCCCTTCCTGCAGGAACGGCTGTGGAAGTCGCCAAGTTCTTTATCGAGTCCACCGTCCTCCGGCACGGCGCTCCCGAAGTTTTGATCTCAGACCGTGGATCATCATTCATGGCCCAGCTGACGCAAGAAATCCTTCGTCTCAGCCACACCAGCCATCGGCGCACAACGGCGTACCACCCGCAGACCAATGGGCTGACGGAGAGACTCAACAAGACCATCGCCGACATGATCTCCATGTACGTCGACGTGGAGCACAAGACATGGGACGAGGTTTTGCCGTACGTCACATTTGCCTGCAACACGGCCGTGCAAGAGACCACCGGGGTGACACCTTTCCAACTGGTTCATGGTCGCAAAGTAACGACAATGCTGGACGCGATGTTACCCCAAGAACCGGCTGTCGACGGAAGCGACGACGCCCAGGTGGTTGCCCAACGGGCGGAAGAAGTCCGCCAGCTCGCCAGACACCGTATTCAAGCCCAACAACGTGTCGACACTGGCCGCTACAACCTTCGTCGTCGGGACGTCCACTTCCAGCCCGGAGACAGGGTGTGGGTGTGGACACCGATCCGCCGCCGTGGTCTCAGTGAGAAACTCCTAAAGCGCTACTTCGGGCCCTACAAAGTACTTCGTCGACTCGGGGATCTGAACTACGAGGTGATGCCCGACGGAACACGGACTTCATCACGCCGCGCTCCACGACAGGAAGTCGTCCACGTCGTGCGCCTCAAGCCGTACTACGCGCGATAAGACTGCGAACTGTGATCTTGTGCATCGCTTGATAGAATTGTGTTTCCCGAGCCTCCGTATGTTCCCATTCTTTTGTTTGGTTCGCTCTGTTTTGTTGCCTTTTACGTAGCATCGAGACGATGCCTTTTTAAAAGGGGGAGTAATGCCGCGCGCGCAGCTGGCCAAGTAGGCAGCGCGCGCGTGGCCTAAGGGTTATCGCGCTTGCTTTCCACGGTGAAAGCCAGGGTTCGATTCCTGGCCGCGGAGGCACATTTTTGTTGACTCTGTAAAGTAATGTTCTGGTAAATTCGAGAATCATCTTGCTGATTCGAGGTTAGAATGTTCTACGCGCCGAACCTTCTACGCCGAACGATCCAGAAACCCACGAGGGTACATAAGGAATTCCGCCAGGCGAGCGGAGTCAGTTTCGCCCCAGCGTTCGACTCTGCTGCTACGCCAACTTCGACGCCCGCAACGCTCTGTTATTATCTTTTGTACCCTTTTATTTTTGGCACAAGTTCGCCACATTAAACGTTTATTTCTTCCTGTTTATTTATTGTTTTTTTTAGTCACCACCCATGACAATACGCACCAAAAGCAATTGCGCCATGTCGCAGGACGCTGTCGAAACCCGCGCTTACTGTGCTCGCTGCCATTTTCTGGTCGATGGCAATGCGGCTTCCGTTATGTCACCCTTGCTTGTATTTATTTTAGGGGTCTTGATAATAGTGTATTACACACCACAAATAAAGTTATGGGTCTAATTATTCGTTCTAAACAGTTGAAATGATTACAAAAAGCATGTCCTTGATCTGAACAAGTGACATTGCAGTGGGTTTCGTTTTGGCTTCAAACTTCAACTGCAAGAGAAACGGTGTGTAACCCCATGAGGGGGGGGAAGTGCCGCCGCTTCCCAGGCACCCTCCTCAGAATTTATGGCGCGCCGTGGTGGCCGCCATATTAAAACTTTACACCAGTTAAGTGAGAGCTGACCAACGTTGGAGGCAGCGTTACTAGAGCACTCAGTTGGGAAACTCGCCGTCGAAACCTGGGCCGCTGGCGTCCACCGAGACCAAGCTAAATACGACAACAGCGCCACTCTTTATCATTTGTCTGTACTGTTGTCATCTTGAGCTTTTAGAAAGCATGTTTTTGCGTAAATTTATTGGAGTTTAGTACAAAATGAGGGGCACGTGATGTTTTTACAATCTTTAGTTTGCAAGGTTTTGCGGAACAATTAATATTGTTTTTATACAACCATGCCTCAGAGGTCCTTTTAGGTAGCGCGTCCCGACCTAGGTGCATTTTAACTTCGGTTGAAATTCGCGGCGCGTCCGCTGAGAAGATGGGGGTGGCAACCCTGTGAACTTTTCCGCTGTATCTCTTTCGGCGCCAAAATGGCCGATTAAAGCCAAAATAGAAGTAGCGTACAGTTCCTCGAGTGGCCGCTGCGGGAGAAATGGCGGCGTTGTGTTCGCCATTAGCTCGGTTCTGGTGGACAGATTGGGGCCACTTTTTCAGAGCAGTCTCTATGGCAGTTTCTCAACTGAGTGGTTCTAGTAACGTTGGTTGGAGGTAACAAAGAAAATCTGGCCATGGCGCAAGCGCAACGCCGACGTATGCTGGAAGCTAGAGCCGGTTTGCTTCCGTTGTTTTTGTTTGACCGCAGAAAATCTGGCAACAACGCATGGCGCCGCTATTGTTTTGGTTTGACGGGACGCAAGAAGCTTCGCATAGAGCTTCGGAGTTTCCGCGCAGATAGCGAAGTCTTGGCAGGGAGAAGTGCCCTTGCGATGTTCCCGGAAGACGTAAAGTATTTTTCGTAATCGTCGTGTGTGCTTTGAAAGCGAAGAGAGTCACATGGTCTACGAGTGCGCAACCACAAGCCAACGTTCACGACAGCGCTGCGCTGACTTCGGCGATCTCGTTCTGTTTGGTGCAACACGGCGATGCGACAAAGAGCCGAAACGCTCGTGGTGTGTGGTGCAGTGCCCCCTTGGAGGTAGAAACCCACACTAACACGGAGCTCAAATTGGTTGTTGTTGGGTTGAGGTTCAACGGGTTCTGTCGCATCGTCGTTTGCTGATCCGGTCAAACTGGTCCGGGAGGACGCAGCGAGCGTTTTTAAAAGTAAATCTTCCTTCGTTCCGTTTCAAAATGTGGAAAATTCTTGACGTATACCGTGAGTAACAAGCTGCTGGCGTTTTCAACAAAATTACGTCGTTTTAATTGAACATTGAACTTCTGATTGTTGTCCTAAATCTGCCGTTTTTATGCTTCGTGTTGGACTGCGTTTTCACAGTGTTCGCGCATCAACCCACGATGCTCGAGTAGATGATTCCGTCCTGCAAACGCCCGGTTATGCAGAAATCTCGTGTGAGTTCGTTGCGCTCATCATGCGGTGTGAATAAATTAGGGCAACATTTCCTACCTGGCCACAGATGCCTGAACTAAGACCATTTTTTACATAGTGAACATAGTGCTTTTTCTTTACTTTGGGAAGAGGCGTTGGTGCATTTATTATGGTAAAATCACTTGAAAGTTGAGAAATCGGGAAGAGCGAGCAAGCTTTCCCAACTTTGTCTCTTTCCTCTCTGGCGCTGCCCCTAGTTTCAGGTTTCAGCTTTAGTAGGCATACGTACTAGCAGATACACACTGCTCTAAAGCAGGTAAAAGACAGGGGAAGTCAGGACGGTGCGGACTCCGTGTTTTGCGCTTTTCGCAAGGTGACTGGGTAAATGCTTTTGCGAGGTATGCGGAATATGCAAAGGATTTTGTTATGCCCGTGGTTTGCGTTTCCAGCAAAATAAATGAGATGATATACAAAAGCACAATCACAAGCCAAGATTTACGATAACAGTTCGTTTGCTTCGGTGGTTCGTTGTGTTATACCCTACCCTCTGCAACACCGTGTCATGACAAAGAGCTCGAACGGTCACATTTTGTGCTGGTCTACCGGTTGACAGAAACCCGCATCGCCCGTATCGGCACCGAGTGCACTTAGGCTGTTGATGCTCAAGCCTTTCATCCGAGGCTTGTCACCAGCTGGTTCTGCTTCTCGATGGTGGGGAAGCGGGGAGAGTGACCTCTGAAGTACATGTGAAGCCTCATTCATCCAATTATCCGGTGTCAAAGTGTGGAAGATTTCCAACGTGTACTGAGGGCGGGAACTACGAGCGTTTTGCCTTGCTTTTATAAGCGAAACCAGAGCAGCGAGATAACTGCCTTGCGTACTCCAAAATGACGGAAGCAATAAGTTTCAACAGGTTGAGTACGTCACCGCGGATGTAAGCGAGACGGTGCACACTGTTTAAACGCTTGCAGAATCCACTAGTGCTACCAGAAAAACGACGTCAACAGAGAAGGAGCTCGCGATTCAGCATAATGCAGTGACATGGGCCCGTGAATTTTCAATGTTCGGGATAATGGCGGTATAAAAAAATTATTTAAGAAATGAAAGCCGTTTACAACTCCCTGTAACGCCGAATTAGAGGAGGAGGAGGAGGAGGAGGAGGAGGAGGAAAGGGTACTGAGGTTCACGTGTTCTCGGGGGGGGGGGGGGGGTCACGTAACCTCGGGGGAGAGGGGGGTTACGTGACCTGGGGTGCGGTCACGTGACCTTGGTTGGGTCACATGACCCCTCCCCAAGGTCACGTGGGGGTCACGTGACCTTGGAGGTCACGTGCCCTGGGGGTGTCACGTGACCTCGGGGGTCACGTTACCCCCCAGAGGAATCGTCCTGTTAGATTTAGTGGGCAAATTTTTCCCCCAGATTTAGTGGGGAAATTTTTTCCGCTAGATTTAGCGGGGAAATTTTTTCCGCTAGATTTAGCGGGGAAAATTTCCGCCAGATTTAGTGGGGAAGTTTTTCCGCTAGATTTAGCGAGGAAATATTTCGGCTAAATTTAGCGGGGAAATTTTTTTCCGCTAGATTTAACGGGCAAATTTTTTCGCTAGATTTAGCGGTGAAATTTGTCCGCTAGATTTAGCGGGGGAAATTAATCCGCTAGATATAGCGGGGAAAGTTTGCCGCTAAATTTAGCGGGGAAATTTTTCCGCTAGATTTAGCGGGGAAAGTTTTCCGCTAGATTTAGCGGGGAAATTTACCCACAATGCACCGCGCGGTTACGCCGACGGTGACGGCGACGCCGACGGCGACGCCGACGCCGCTCAAGCCGGAAACAGGCGCCTAAGAGCTGCGCTCTAGAAACCGGATCAGCCCCACAAGAGTGATCACGAATAACAGCGGTCGCAAACTCCCAAGGCCCACCGCTCCATTTGACACCGACACGACTTACGACAACACACTGCATCAAGACGCCCCAAAAGTGAAGGCGTCTGCTCCCGTACGCGTACTCGTCAACTCGTGATAGTTCTGAGCGTATTAACAGGTTCCTGTTTTTCTTTTGCTTTTTACTGGCTGCTAGAAATCTCTCTAGGTGGCGCAAGTTACCGCCCGATTCCAAATTGTTTGCTTGAGTTATTTGTCCATGCAAGTTCGGTATTCGTTTTTTTTTTGTCTAGCGGTTCCGTTGTAGCTGCCGGCGCCACCAACCGCCGACGACGCACGTACGTACCTTTGCACATAGCTACGTCCGCCGCTTGGAGATCTGTTTGCTGTGTTCTAAAGACATCGAACGAGAACAACCGTGTCCTGTGTGCTTTCAATTCGGCTGAAAGGTGCTCGGCTCGCTTGCTCGTCTCTCGCCTGTTCTTGGCTGCTGGCCGCCATGTTTCCTAAGGAACACGCTCAGCCGTGTTTCTCGGAAGGCAGACACGGTATAGCGTGTTAATTTCACTCGGCACCTCGTGCGTAGGCGAATAACACACATGGCTGCGTGTATAACGAACACGTTTTGGCGTGTCCGCTATGGGACAACGGTTCACACGTCTGGGCGTGTTATTTTTGCTAACTGTGTGTTTTGGGAAACAAGGGATACAAAAAGAAGTAGTGCGGCAGGTGAAACGGTCAATTTTGCATAAGTGATTAAGACGAGCTGTAATGAAATGTGGCTGTGTTAGGGTGCCTTGGCTGAGAGATGGTGCACAGTAAATGCGGTGCAAAAGGCATAAGCAAGACAGCTTGCGTCTTAAGACCAGTTCTGGAAGGTCGGCTTTCTCTTTTATTAAGGTGACGCTGGCATGTCGAGAATACTGCGAAAAGATAAAGTGCACGACACAGTTTTGGAAGGGTTCTATTTCAGTGATCAAATATGCCTGGTGAATATCGTAGACGCTAGGGCCCGAGTCGAACCTCCCATTGCCGGCGCCGACGACCATGACGACGCCCGTTTTCTTGGCGTAGTTATCGCTAGCGACATGAGGGCACTTCAACGCGACGACACGGAACCAGTGTTGTACACGTTCCTTCTGATGTTTGGAACGCGTTCCCGTTACAAGTTCAATATGTGAAAAAGGATTCCCGTTACACACTGTAAAAAATGGACCGTAAAATTTACGGTCAAATACCAGGCAGCTGATGCTGCCAAACTTGTGCAGTAAAAATAACGGTGCACTGTAAATCTGGTTTACGATAAATTTAAACGGGGACCGTAGAAATCTACGGTCGGCCTTCAAATTTACGGTAAAAAGATTTACACCGCGCCGTTATTTTTACGGCGCAATTTAAACGGCGACCGTAGATTTCTACGGTCACCGCTTAAATTTATCGTAAACCAGATTTACAGTGCACCGTTACTTTCACTGCACAATTTTGGCAGCATCAGCTGCCTGGTATTTGACCGTAAATTTTACAGTCCATTTTTATGCGACCGTAAAGTGTTGAAAACTATGGTACTGGACCACACCATTATAGTCATTTGAACAAAGTAAAACATACAACGTAAAAAAAAGGTCGGCCGAGTATTTTGGGGCTGTTGTGTTAAACTGTTCAACTGACTTTAATCGCGCATATCTAAAGTGAATAAGCAGTTATGCACAGAAAATTTTGTCTGCGGCGAGGTCGGCCGCTCTTGCAGCACCCGATGCATTAATATTCGTGACCGTGCTGTCAAACAAAAGTAAAAAGATGTTATATCTATTTGCATTTCCATTTATATTCCGACATGTCAATTAACTCAAGAACCTTTTTGTTTACGTATGTTTTCTTGTTTTTTATTCGGGTTCCTCGATCAGGGTTGATCCCAACGACATCTGTAAGAACAGATATACGAAGTAGTTTTTTTTTTTACAATCTCAGCTTGTAATTCGCGTTAAAACATAATGAGACAATAAATACCTAAATTGGCCAGTGACCAAAGCTTTTGAAACACTGATCTTTTGAATATGCCTAAGTAGCCTGGCACTTAATCTTGCAAGTTAATAAAACTCCCCCATATGAACTTCTAAATTCACATAGAAACTTTTTTACCAAACTCATACCAGGCTAAGGACCGAACAGCCATTCACCGAATTACATGTTTTGTTGACTTGTAAAATGCAAATAAAGAACGAAAGGGAATATCTGCCAGTTCTCAACTATAGTCGTTTAAGAAGCAACACATTATAACATTTTACAATTGTAACGAAGGTTGCTATATAGGGAACCGCATTCAAAACTGTATAATAGATCATTGCTTTTTTTTTTTTCCTCGTTTTGCGCTAATAAATTACTCTCAAATTAGTTGTCGTTATGTTAAGCAACTTGCTTATCTTGGAATGTACGCACTGCTATTATTATGTAACAACAATATTCAATCGAGCCACTTTTACCAATACCTTTACATCTTCGGGATATTGAAAATGTTTAAGTTCAGTATATATATATATCTCTACTGGATCCAAAGCTGCAACAGCAGCCCTTGGAACTGATTTATATTTTTGTTCTGTAAAAATTAAAAGTGGAAATAAAAGCCTTGTTATTTTGAATAAACATTTTAAGTCTTTTTGAATGAAGACTAGTCGCCAGTGGCGTCGTGAGGCAGGTACAGTCATTTCTTAGAGTATATAGCTCATCCTAAGTTATAACGGAGACAATGCTATGAAGAGAAAATTATATTTAAATTTTTTTAAACGAAAAGTACCACACATTAAAATATCGTTTGGTAGCATGTATTCGCACACTACAAAATATATTTGAGTAAGCTAAGGACAGTGAACACGAAATAAAATAATCAGACTTGCTTTTTATTCTACAATATCTCACCACAGCATGCCTCTAGCATTGATAAGAACTCTCGCTGCACAAGTTTTCATGCAAGCAATGGACATTCGAAAACGGTGAGCTCAGTCTGGAGCCATTGCTGAAATATATGTTAGATCAGATGAAGTATACAAAGGAACAAACAAAAAAACACACCGAATAATGCCAAGAAGCACAAATGAGCTCAATACCTTTGGATAAACTCCAAGGTGATGCAAATCTCTTCTGTGTACGCAATGTTGAAAACGTAGTACGCGCTGAATAGTACAGCCAGTGCGTGGTCGAACATGTGAATTTCGTCCATCAGAGTTATTCCATCAATTGAGATCGAGTACATGCTGACTGAGTAGATGCTTTCCCCTAGAAAAGAAAGGATAAAACAAAGGGCGTGAAGGCAGATATAAAATGTAGGAAATTGCAGAACTATAATTGTAGTTTAAAATCATTATAAAATTATAGGCAATATTGATTACTTGGGGTTCGGAAAGTGATCAGTGAATGCTCACCATGAACTAGAGCACGGGGAGATGGGTGGTGCACCTTGAATCATGTCAGTTACAGACTGGCCTTACTGACAGGCACCATCACGAAATTCCTCCAACACTGGGTAATCGGGACTCGCTGCGAGGCTCGGTAAATACCTGGCCCATACCTGGCCCATAGATTTGTTTTCTAGGGGGTAATTTAGTGCCTCTTTAACGGGGACATGCGGAGCAAACCGGTCCTTTTGACCACAACTACGTCCTATGTACATACTCACCGTTTCCACACAAGTGCTTTCTCAAAAATGCAGATTTCATGCGTTCTGGAAGAAAGGTGGTAGATTTCAGGTTCATAACATCATTGTATAATGATGTTATGAACTCAATGATGTTATGAACCTCGACTGAACCAAAGCACGTTTTGAAGGCTTTCAGCAAGTTTGCCGAACATGTATTGTTTGTACAAGAAATGCCGACGTTGAAATTCATAAATGGTTTTTTGAACTGTTGATACCGGCATAAGAAGCTTTCCGTTGAACTTCAGGCACAAAAAAAACAACAAAAAAACAAGGTCGCATTTTACGGCCGCTCTTTTTTCTTCTGCAGACAGAGACATTAACACGTCGTAGTTATCATCAGGGGATTGCGTCACGTTAACAAAACCGTCTTCATTAGAATCCGCACTAGTCGACTGAGTCGAAGAGTCCTCAACCTGAAGCGGGTCTACAGGCGATGTACCGTCGCCCAAGAAACCGGTCACTCGTAAATGAGCCCAGTTCAGATGTGCCGTGAACTATGATTTCACACCTTCTGACAGTTGGAGCACGAACACGACGCCAAAATACCGTCGGTGATGTGGCCTTTTAGATGTTTTAGCAAAGCCTCCCTTGTGTGGCACGGGTCCCTATCATTTCGTCGAAACTCGTTTCGTGGAATTACGTTTCGTGGACAACTTTTCGTGGACACACGTTTCATGGACACACGTTTCGTCGACACTGTGACATTTCGTCGACAATCGTTTCGTCGACAGCACCACCGTAAAACGTTTCGTCGACAAACTTTTTTTTTTTTTTTTTTTTTTTTTTTGCTGTTTCGAAAGGAGAGCAAGCGCTTGTAAGAGATGACAAAGACGATGCTTAGCGCAGTTTCTCTCCGAGGTGAGCAACTGCGCTATCCTCTCGCTCTCATCCGTGTCACATGGAATAAGCAAGAGCGCGCAGGACTTCGGGCACGGCCTATTCGGGTATTTGCAAGTTTCGATGCCCGTTTATGGAACCGAAAGGTACTGGAAGAAGAATGGTGGAGAAAACTATGCGTAGGCGCAAAACAAAACCTCGATCCAATGGTGGGTTGCGGAAAATGGAGTAAACACTGATTTTTTTTTCCTTATATTGGTTATTTTAAACAAAAATACTATTTGCAGCCTTTTATTGCAACATTACAACCCTAGTATTTCACTTGAAATTAAGCATGTTCATTACCCTCAATTCAAAAGGAAAAGTGATGCGATGTCTTACTGGCTACTGCGGCTTATACGCGAAAAAACTGTTTAGTCGCACTTGTTTTATCGTCATTTATCCTTAAGGGCCGTTTAAAAAGGACATTACATAGTAAGGGGGCTGTAGACAGTGTCAAATAAAAATAAATAACCAAAACAAGAAAACTAATAACACTCGCACTACCGCGAGCACGCTGCCCGCGAGTAAACCTAGAAAAAGCTACATTGCAATGAAAAAAAAAAGAGAACTGGTAACATATAAATAAAACATTACACAAAGTTTAGTCTTATTACACAAAGTAAACCATAGTTGATATCCAATGTGCAACTTAATGCATTATATAGCTCATCTCGAGCAGCCGCGGGATGCAAGGCCTTGGAGGCGGTAGTGGCGGTCACAGGTGGCGGTAGCGCCAGACGAGATCTGCCGGCTGCAGCCGACTGGTCTCGTCTGGTATCTGTCGCCAGCAGACAGATACCTGGGGCAAGTTAGTGACCCAGCTCTTTGCATAAAGAAGCGGCTTCCAAATCTAATGTCCTTTGGTCACAGATTGGTTTATGTGCATGCAAACTTTCAGTGCAGACATAAGAACTATAGTGTTAATATACTATAGTTATATATATAAATATATAAGTATATTATATATATAAATAACACTATAGAACTATAGTGTTATTTAATATTCAGAAGCTAAATATGCTAAAGTCTAAAAATCGTATGCGGTCTGGTTAATACAGTACGTTAAATACCCGGTGTTTGGAGGAAAAAACAACCATGTTTTATCACCCTAAAAGTTAACTACGCGTAGCCGAATGTTCAGTCTCCTTCAAAGTTTATTGCTTGCGGCTAAGACACGATGCCAATTAGCTTAAAAAAACGATTTTATGCCATTTTCAACTGTAGAAAGGCTGTGTGCGCCGCAAACAGGCCTCGTTTTTTTTTCGAAATTTTTTATAAGCTTCAGTGTTTTGGCGTGTGGACTATCTATGCTATGTTCAGGTGGCTCTTGAGGATTCTACCAAAAGACGCGACGGGCGAAAAGATAAACTTGCTCTGGAAACGATCCTGCACTTTTTCAAAACAGTCGGAGTGCCGGCGGCCAGCCCGCAAAGGGTTGCATTCGATGACGTACAGACACCTCGAACACGTATGCTGCCGAAAGCGTAGCCCTCAAAAGCAGCGCATATTGTTGAATGTTTTAAGAATCCAATTTGAGAAAGGACAGTGGTCGAGAACAAAGCTTCCCGGTTCTCACAACGCTTCCCCAAAGGTTCGGGCGAAGACACGAGCGAAACCATACAAATCGTAAGTTCCAAAATCAGTGCGATCGGTTCCCCCCCCCCCCCCCCCAAACAAAAAAAAAAATAATAAGCAGAAAAAAAATTCCGATAGTTTAAGTCGGTCTCACCGATTTGCGATAGTTTAAGTATGGAGTTCGCTATTCTTGTTTCGCCACACTTGACCCAGTCGGCCATCTTTCATCCATCCATCCATCCATCCAACACAACCAACACAAGGCCGTGCGCCGCGCAGGCGCAGAGGTCGCGAGGAGGTGCAGCTGGCGGAGCCAGAAGCTGGCGGAGCGAGCTGTCGACGAAACGTCGCAACATCTGTCGATGAAACGAGCGGGTGCTCGTTTCCACGAAACGATCTGTCGATGAAACATCGCAGTGTCGACGAAACGATTTGTCAATGAAACGTCGTTCGACGAACTGATTGCCACCGGTGTGGCACTCCTCTAAGCATGCTGGCAAAGTGCACTGAAAGCTTTCCAAACACCTCGAAGCAAACCGTACTTACCCTTAGGCGTTCAAATGCCTATGTCTTCTCGAAATATGATACCTGAGAGCATCATACGTAACAAACTAGCGACAGCATCCTTCGTCCACACACGGAAGAATTCGAGAGCTGAAAACGTGCTCATCGAATTGCGCAACCAGCAAGCGTGTTTGAACAGAAACTACAAATTCTGCAAGCAAACATCTTTTAGGGTGTTGTATTTATGCCACCGCTACACTATCCTTGCCAAGCAAGCAGCAGATTCATAATGAAATACCTGTCTCGAGTATCCAGTTGCCTTCCGCTCCAAATTTTCAGGTGCAAATATCCGGGAATGCCACGGGCGAACGAGGACAAGATGGCGCGGCGACGGGCGGGAAGGCGGGAAAATGAACCGAACGTTCGCTTCTTCCGCTTCTTCCACTTCGTCCCGCGTTGTCCCAACCAATGATGCTTTCTTTTGTCTTCGCTTCTAGCTCGTCGCATTGTTGCTCTACTGTTTTTTCTTAGGTCTTTTTTTTTTCAGTTAAGGCAGTTACGTTCTGCGTTGGCGCGGACAAAGAAAGGGTGTGAAGGGGCGAGAGGAGGCTCTCTGGGTTTCCGCAGCTTTCTAAGGTAAAGCGTGGTGACCAATTAGCGATGCGCGTCTTTTCTTTCTGTTTCCTCGCTCCATGAAGTTTGCGTTTCCCTCTCGCTCTTTTTTGCTCGTTTACGGTGCATTTCAGGTAATTCCTCTTCACGGCGTACTTGCAGTTTTTATTAGCGTATAGCGCCGTAAATTTGACGGTTATTTTTTACAGTGCAGTTAAAGAAATGGAACATATCGTTATATATACGTTGCATTTGTATTTTGACGATTATCATATACAATTAGATCAAACAAAGTGGCGTTTTTTTATCTGTCCCATCAAATGGCAACATACAAATTTGAATCCAGTGATGGAAAGGCACCAAGAGAAGAAGACAAGCGGAAGCAGTGTTTCATTTGTTGATATATTCACCTTTAAAAATCTCAGCTTTTAACCATATTTGGCGTTGGGCGATTCAGACGAGCGAAATGTACTGTTACCGCACATTGCATGAACGTTTCCTAACAACCTCACGGGTTTCAATCTAACGAAGTAAATAAAACTTTGGTTGGGGCTAGTTCGTTTATATCGATTAAAAGGTTAACAGGCGCGAACAAACAGGACAAAAAATGACACACGTACGACACAGACAGGCGCCAACTTCCAACTGATTTATTGAAACACGAATCATCGTCAAACTCGATCGCAATCGCCTAAACACATGCAACTGATAAAAATTCCTATCGCTCATTACACACATCCTTCAAGAAACACAATTTCTTTGGTTGACGGATAAAGAGATGGCATGCTTACGCATCTGTCAGCCGCTTTGTGTATACAGAAAGTTTCGAATAGTTCTCTTTCCTTTTTTATTCCCTTTCTTGATAAACCTTGTGCGCTCAAACAAAGGTTCGCACCCACATCGTTTGCAGTGCTCCGCAAGATGCCCATCCGAATTATTGCGTACGGCAAGCTTATGTTCGCGCGCTCTTTCATTAAACATCGGCCGGTCTGACCGATGTAAAGTTGGCCGCAACTAAAAGGAATCTGATAAACCACCTTAGTCACGCATTCGCTGTATCTTGTTACATGTTTGTTACACGCGATGACAACGAAAGTATGTAGTGTGCTCAAAGAGACATGTAACAAGATACACCGAATGCGTGACTAAGGTGGTTTATGAGATTCCTTTTAGTTGCGGCCAAGTTTACATTAGTCAGACCGGCCGATTCTTTAATGAAAGAGCGCGCGAATATAAGCTAGCCGTACGCAGTAATTTGGGTGGGCATCTTGCGGAGCACTGCAAACGATGTGGGTGCGAACCTTTGTTTGTGCGCACAAGATTTATCAAGAAAGGGAATGAAAAAAATGGAAAGAGAACTAATCGAAGCTTTCTGCATACACAAAGTGGCTGACAGATGCGTCAGCATGCCATCTATTTATCTGTTAACCAAAGAAATTGTGTTTCTCGAAGGATGTGTGTAATGAGCGATAGGAATTTTTATCAGTTGCATGTGTTTAGGCGATTGGGATCGAGTTTGACGATGATTCGTGTTTCAATAAATCAGTTGGAAGTTGGCGCCTGTCCGTGTCGTACGTGTCTCTTTTTTCGTCCCGTTTGTTCGCGCCTTTTAACCTTTTAACGAAGTCACTTTGTTCGAACATAACAACCGTTGCTTCTCGATGTTGCTGTCCGCAAGACGAGCAAGTGAAGAAGGTAGGGCTGTTTGAAGGGTCTTGAAACGTACAAGTCCTTCTTCGTGGAGGCTGGATTCGTTGTTCAGTTTGATGATAGGAAACAAGGGGAGAAGAAATAAAAATTAATTTTTGTGTATATTTCATGTCACCAATATTCAGGATAAAAGGGTGCGTTCGATATCGGGTAACCTGCTCTTTTGTTGTAACTGTACGTCTCTTGTGGAAGTTCAGTGATGGCTGTAGTCGGCCTTAGATTTCTAGGTGTATGAGAGTTCGTGGAAGCAAAGAAAGTAGCTGAGTTTGAAACGTCCCTCTTTCTGTGTCTTTTCCTTCGAGTAAAAGTATGGCTTTTTGTACCGCAGTCTCGGGCACTGAAAAAAGAATCGATGTCCACTACCTCTCCTGCACCCGACTGTCACCAAGCGAGTATCACACAAAATTAACCATATGTTATGTACCAAAAAGCTAACGAAATCCTGGTCTTCTTTTAGATGGATATTGTTTTTATACTTTCAGAATTTCCCTTTCAGAAATAAAATACAAATTACTCCACTGGAAGAAAAAAAGGAACGCCGTTCCTTTTTCCGTTCCAATAAAAATGTAACGCGTTCCCGTTTCAGTTCCACCAATGCAAAATGGAACGGCGGCGTTCCTTCGTTCCTCCTAAAAAGAACGCGTTCCAGGAACGCCGTTTCTTGGAACGCCGTTCCGTACAACACTGCACGGAACTTCGCTTCATGATCGACCGCCTCGAATGTCGAGGAGGCTCAGTCCCACGGGTCTTTTCTCGGGACCTTTCGAGCTTTGTCCTGCGGCGAGGCGTGCTCTTCAGAAACAATTTCGGAACCAGCAAAACTCGCTGGCTTTTGGTTGTCCCTACCAGCCTCCCAGGAGAAATCTTTCAAGCCTGCCACGACGACGCAACGGTTGGATAT
The DNA here is from genome assembly GCF_016920785.2 of Ixodes scapularis. NCBI lineage: Eukaryota > Metazoa > Arthropoda > Arachnida > Ixodida > Ixodidae > Ixodes > Ixodes scapularis. The sequence continues at coordinate 110,313 of NW_024610142.1, forward strand.
CTCGGATACAGCAGGACCCTTGCCCGGATTCGTGGCAAGTACTACTAGCCAAATCTCCCGAGGAGTGTTCATCTGTACGCACGGTCACGTGACGAGTGCCAACGACGTAAGAAGCCCCAACGACACCTGCGGGATTCGTGCAACCGATATCAGCCCCGACTACGCCATTCCAAGAGATTGGAATGAATTCGCTTGGGCCCTTCCCTTTGTCGACGTCGGGGAACAGCTGAATTATCGTTGCCACAGGTTACCTCACCCGGTAGGCGGAGACGAAAGCCGTTCCGTCGAGAACAGCAGTGGAAGTCGCCAAGTTTTTGGTCGAATCTATTTTTCTTCGAAATGGCGCCCCCGAAGTCTTGATAACCGACCGAGGGTCCTCGTTATTGGCCCAGCTCACGCAAGAGATCCTTCGGCTCAGCCACACCAGCCATCGTCAGACCACCGCGTACCATCCGCAGGCAAACGGGCTAACGGAACGGCTCAACAAGACGATCGCCGACATGATCTCCATGTACGTCGACGTAGAACACAGGACGTGGGACGAGGTATTACCATACATAACGTTCGACTAGGACACCGCAGTTCAAGAAACAACCGGGTTTACACCATTCGAGCTGGTGCAAGGCAGAAAAGTGATGACCATGCTTGACGCGATACTGCCCCATGAGCCAGTGGATGACGGATGCGACGATGCCCATGCGGTCAGTCAGAGGGCAGAAGAGGAACGCCAACTAGCCCGCCTTCTAATCCAATATCAACAGCGTGTCAACGCTCACAGGTACAATCTTCGTCGCCGCGCTGTCCGCTTCCAGCCCGGAGACAGAGTGTGAGTGTGGACGCCGATTCGTCACCGCGGTCACAGCGAAAAACTGCTGAAGCGCTATTTGGGCCTCACAAGATGATCCGACGCCTCGGAGATCTGAACTACGAAGTTCTTCCCGACGGAACACGACCATTGACAAGAGGCCAGACGCGACCCGAGGTGCTGCACGTCGTCCGGCTGAAGCCGTATTACGAACGATTGAACTTTGGAGTCTTGTCGACAAGTGAACTGAGAAACTGTGAGCTGTGGCTCGCGATTCTGCTGTCCTTTTGTTGTGGATATAGGTTTTCATTTTGTGCTGCATCAAGACGATGCGTATTTTTTAAAAGCGCATCTTCTTGATGCGCTTTAAAAACGCTGCCTACTTCGCTCGTAGCTGACGAAGCAGGGTTGGGCAGTATCGTGATACAAATGTATCGCGATAGTATTTCAGAAATACATTTCGTATCTGTATTTCTGTATTGCGATACATTTTGTTCACCAGTATCTGTATTCCTGTATCGAAATACATTTTGAATGCTCCTTTGTATCGCGATACAATCCGGATGAAATGTATTTCGTTACATTTCTTGAGAAATACTCCCCGCTCTCCCGAAAAAACAACAACAAATCCGAACGCTCTTTTTGTTTTTGATTTTTACTTCTGAGGGCGCCAGGGTCGAGGAGTTGCTGGGGCGTTGTTACCCTGCTGACCAAGGTTCCTTTTGATTCTCCTTACCAGGGTGTTAAACCGGAACCGAACCGAACCGGTATTATTTCCGGAACTGAACGCGAACCCGAACCGTTATATTGTTATCGCGATGAACCCGAACCGGAACTGAACCGGAAAAAAAATAACGGTTACCGGCTCATGTCAAAACGGTTCGGCCATGGCTGTTGACAATGAATATGCTATCAATGCCATTTGTTTTTAAGTGCCGTCAACTGACACACACCTCGCTTACATATTTTTCTTCTCCACTCAGTCTTACGGCCGTATTCTTAAACGGGCCTCGACTCGACACTCTACCTCGACTCACTGGAGTGGAGGAAAGCAGCTCGCCTCCACTCGAGGAGCCATCGGGCTTCATAGACGCGCCTCGGCGTTTCCTCGGCTGAGGAGCTCCTCGAGAACACTTCCTCCACTCGAGGAAGCTCGAGGAGACGTGAAAGGCGTCTGGTTACGAGGTTGTAGTAAAAAACGAAGTTGAAAACAGTATTTTGGTATGAATTATGAACATATTAGTTCATTTTATTTGAAGGGACACATTTTACTAACATTGAATTGGGAGTCTGCAAGATTTCTGCTTCGCAGCGCGCATGTTTTATGCGTTGCTGCCGGTTTTCGGACAAACAGCCACAAGCGTTCTCCAGTCTGGCAACGGTGGCGGCCGCTCTCCAGCTTTTGCGTCGTAGAGGCAGCTGTAGCTCGCTACCGTCGTTCGTCTCTGCGTCTCGCCCGTTCTTCGCCGTCTCACCTCGTTGCACCGCTTATCTGCTTCGCTGTCCCCGCCTAGAACGAGCATTTTCACCCTTCCTCTTTCTTCAGAGTCCTACTAGAGTGCCTTGCCCTACGACGATGTCGTTCAACGAAGGTGACAAGAAGGGGCGAGTGGTTCCACGAAGGAGGGGAGCTTCTTCGTCGTTCTACTAACAACTCCCCGAAAGAAGCTAAAATTGACGCGTAGAAGAGTCTGCACCAAGTATAAGCGCCAGCCGCATGTCCGCCCACGAGTGTTGGGACAACGGTAAACCCAAGTGGAAGAAAACAGACGCCGAGAAGAATCGGGGCATCCACGCAACAGGTGTGTAAGCAATTTCCATATTCGGGCAGAATAACGCAACCGGTTGGCACAATCACATGACAGGACGTGTGTACTAAATAACTCTGCAAGGGACTTTGCTGTGGCCACCTGCAGCTAGTCAAGCAAGTTACTGTCGAGGCCGTAGGTGGGCAGTGACGGTGAATTCTCGCTATCTTTGGTGATTCTTGTGCCGACATCGACATCTTACTGTGCGTGCTGTGCTATATCCAAGCGAAAATTACGCTGCGAACATTCTGGTTGCGCCACACTACCTTAGCCTCCGGCCCCTTTCTTGAGATTAGAGAGGCAACTGGACGTATAAAGAAAAACGCGACGCACGAACTGACACTAGTGCACGTAGAAGTTACGCTAAGTAGGAGTTTCGACTATGTCAATTAGACCTAGCACCTCATCTCCTTGTGTGCTAATATTTTGAAGAAAAAAAAATCTTGTGCGGGTTTAATTAACCACCAGCTCTCATTTCTTAATTGTAACCTCCTAAGAAATGCCATTATGTGAACATGAGACTTGCTGGAGTCCAGTTGTTGACAGATGTCTTTTTTCAGGTGTCCATGTTAGTGTGCAACCATTGTCATTCATTTGCGAGGTTAACCAGCGCATTGTACTGGCAGGATTAAGCTGGCACAAATTTAATATAGGTAGAAGTATACATTATTGATTTGAAAAGTTGTGTGTCTACAATATGACTGTTGTCGATGATCATATTAAGCTACTCCAGTATTTTCCATGCATATCAAGAAACAACACAGGTATGACATCACTTGTTTTGCATTTATTTCTTCCAGTTAAGTGTCGAACAACAAATTGTACCGCATAAGTTGTAGTATGATTCGTTTTTCTTTCTGCGTTGGGCTCTGTACATCTCAACTCATGGATGCTGTCACACGATATTCTTCGGCCTTTCATTGCAGGAGGGGGCACTGGTGTCGCACCCGCTGAACAATGAGCCCGTCCCTCCATCCTGTGGGGCACTGGTGTCCCACATGGCAATGCGGCTGCCAAGCCCGTACAACAGTGGCAGCGCCCGCGCCGGTTGGGCGATGCTCTCAATGCTGCCAGCCGCCATTCCCGAAGGCACAGTGAACGAGCATGACGACTGGCATGATGCCTGGTAAGTTTTCGATTGCATTTGCTACGTACCCATGATGGTGTGTTGCTACTTGATCACACAGCTTCCAATGTTTATTTATAAAAAAAACCTGTCTATGCTCTTCCGTTTATTATTTCGATTTTGGCATGCTGTCTCGTAGGAACGCTAAAAACTGTCACAATGAGCCACATTTTCATGAATGCGACTTGTTAGGGGTGCCACGTTGGAACACAGTAAATTCCTTGGGTCTGGATAATGACATGTTTATTGACGAATACACCACACGTGTGCCTGAGGGCCCACAAGGTCCGAGATAACAGCGCTGTTTCTTTTGACGGTATCACCATTTGGAGTCTGCCCTGCCGCTACTGACAGTATCACGGAAAGGAAAGGGTCACAACAAGGAAGGAAGACTTATGTTTACCAACAGTTGGCATTTAACATTTCTGTAATGAGGTCGTTGTGAGTTTCTACCAGTTCTCCGGTGTCTTCACCGTGTTTGTAACACTCGGCGTCAATGTGTTGTGCTTGCCTAGATTCACCTGCCTCACCGCTGCTGGACTGGGGTGGCATCATGGAGATTGCGGTTGCTGCGCCACCAACCAAGCCCCCGCCTCCTCTACCTCCTCAGCCGCCACGTGTCGTTGTCCGAGTGAAGACAACTAAAGGCCGCACCAACTGGAGGAGCTGCACCTGCTGCAGGTGTAGCTACGTCAGTGTCAGGTTGCCTATTAACAGACGCAGGCCCAGGTTTTCCATCAGCAGCAGCGTAACAAGCTGGTTCGAGCTTGAGCTGCTTCAGCTCAACAAACTAATCGCGCTGCAACAACTGCTTGTTCTCGGCGCCCAGCCACAATCAGTAGGCTGATTTATTCGATTTGTTTCATCTTCCTCTTTAGTAATTACAGTGTTTTACATTCTCTTTTATTTTTAAGAATGCTTCATTTTGCTTGCTTCATTTTATCCCTGACCTGAAGTTGTTACAAGTATTGACCGTATCTCGTTCAGTAAAGCCTACCATTTTTCTAACTTGTTTCTCGATTTTCTATTTGTAGTGGACATTTTATGCAAAAGGGTAGTTACGTCAGCTTTAAATCTATTCTAAAACTTAAAAAGTAACCGAGTATTTTTTTCTTACTAATTACATTTTTTGTATGTTTAGACGATGGGAAGTTAGTCAGCCCCAGTGAGCAACTTATCTCCACCGTAGACGAGATATTCAGCCGGTGTCGTACCACAGCTATCCTGGGGTCTTTAACTTAAATCACAGTAGTGATACACAACCGCATGCTATTACAATGTTCATCCACATCGATACAGGCAGAGGCAGAGATCGAACTCAAGATTCCTATGTTCAGCTGTGCGAGCTTTCACTCCACGTGCTCCAAGCTGTGATCGGTTAATGCAGTCGACCACCGATCCCCTTGATGGAAATTAGGAATCTGCTTGAATGTACAGCCAGGTGTTTCCTAAACATTGCCACTGTTATTTATGTAATGTCTCTTTTATTATTGTGTAGTCCATGTGCAGCCTCGCTCATGAAATGCTGTTGTCACAGAGTTTTGCCATAGTTTTCATTGAGTTAAGACGTCTCATTTCCTGTCCAGGGGTTTGTGCCTCGCAATCCTCTATGAACTTGCACCGCCTACCAGAGTAATGTCGACACCACATTGACGAGGCTTGCCCACTGCCTTTTCATTGCGGAGGTGGCGCCGTGTCACAGAGCTTTCGGTTGCTTGTCCAAAGATCCCCCAGGTGGTCAAAATTAATCCTCAGTTCTCTGCTGGGGCGTGCCAGACGCCCGTCGTTGGTTTGGCACGTAAAACCCCCAAATTTGACTTCACTGCCTTTTCACTGCACACTACTACAGTGCCGACGTAGCAATTGGGCCCAAGTTTGCAGCTGACCACACAGCGATACAGTAATTGAGCAGCGGTTCCAACTAAACCCTGGTACGGTGCTCACCTCATGCATGCTCGCATTCAGTAATACGTAGTGTGATGCCGTCAGTTTGAGTGCATGGGCCCTGCATGCTTGTGTAACTGTTGGGTAGGACACCCGTGACTGTTGTTTATGCTGTACTTGAATGATATCGTGGGTGTTGTGTCATCACCAATGCGTCTCTTTGCAGACGATTGTGTTGTTTATCGAAAAATACGAGCGAGTGATGACGTCGACATTCTACAGGCAGACATAAATGCAATTACCGATTGGTGCAAACTGTGGGAAATGAATATTAATTTTAAGAAAACTGTCCACATCCCATTTACGAGACGGCGTGTTCCGTCCCTCAGTACTTATACCATTAATGACGAGCCACTCACTGTTGCCTACGAATACAAATATCTTGGTGTATTCCTAACCTCGACCCTAAGTTGGAATAAGCACATTGACTATACTGTCTCTAAAGCCTCGAGAATGCTTGACTTTCTCGCTCGTAATTTTAAGCCTGTACCACGTTCCTTGAAAGAAAGACTTTATTTTTCGCATGTCCGCTCAATTTTAGAATATGCCTGCACAATATGGGATCCTCACACTGCTGTCCAGATAATCAAACTTGAAAAAGTACAAAACCGGGCTGCCCGTTTTGTTTTAAACAATTACGACAGGCGACTTAGTATGACTCGTGCGAAACAGAGCCTAGGATGGAAGGAGTTAAGCTTTAGAAGGAAGAACCTTCGACTGAAATTTTTTAATAACATATTTCACTGTAGGACTGGGATAGATAGAAATGCCTACCTTCACCCGCCAGATTACATATCGCAACGAAAGGATCATGTGTATAAGGTCAAGGAATTCCGCTGTAAAGGTGACGTCTATATGAACTCTTTTTTTCCTAAAACAATACGGGATTGGAACGGTTTGCCAGCCTCGGTGGTCAACATTGTTGCTAACGATATGTTTTATTCAACACTAACCTCGTAGTGTCTAGTTAGTAGTTGAGTAACGTTCGTAGTGTTTAGTAGACCGCATTTTTATTTTTTATGAGCCTGCACTTTGTTGTGACACTGAAAGATTTATGGCTTGTGAATATTGCTCTTTTAACTTTTGTATAACTATTCGTGTTCTTCATTTCCAACTTCTCCCCCCCCCCTACTGTAATGCCCCATGGCGCTGTAGGTATCTGAATAAATAAATAAATAAATAAATAGACTGCATAACATCCGAAGGTGTCCTCACAAGGAATTGCTGCGCTATTGTAATATTTATTCTAACCGAAAGCTCTTTATGTGGGGTCACAGCTGCAAGACATCATTTCAGACATTCTCATGTATAAGTTTATTTCGAACAAATGTGCACTGAACAACTCGCTGAAAAGTCTCGAGTCTGTCACGGCAAAATTTTGAGTTATTTTAATGTAATTACCTGAAGCTTCTCACTTTCTTTGTATCCTGCTACCCCCCTGCTTTGTGTGATGACAAATATTGAATTGTTCTCGAGCAATATGTTTCCACAACAAAGAGGGCAAGTTGGTCTTGCTTCTTTTGGAAGATTGATAAAACAGCAACCACCAGCATAGTTTCAAACACTGTCGTCCAGCGGAAACCTGAGCAGAACAAAGACATTGCAACAATCTGTGGTGACCAACTAGCTGAGAAACCGGCGGATTTGTTTCGGTTCAAATTAGAAAGTGTGTGGCCATAGTATAAGGTTGATTTGTTTCTGGCCCGATTGCATTTTGTGCTTTAACATGGCCAGTGACTTGATTCTTCGGTGACCTAAGCTAAAAAGGACATGCTCTGCATTCAGTTGCTACTGGAAACACCACACAACGAGTTGAGCCCGCACCCATGCCCCGTTGAATGTGTCCACGGGGTCTGGAGTCGATGGGAGATGAGACTGCCTTCAGCATCGTCAGTGGGGGGTGGGACTGGTAGAGCGGGAAGTGGCTCGTTCTGCAGGTGGGCCAAGTTTTGCAGTGCAAGTCCACCAGTGATCATCACAGCTGACCATTCAGGCTTGTGCTGCTAGCACATGTCGAGGCACGGAAAGTGCCTAGGCCTGCTGCTCTGAGTTCCTAGTTCAGAAGTGGGCCTTTTGGTACCTACATAAGACAAAAATGAAGAACAATACAGCACAATTATTGTTTGAATAGAAAATGTGGGACTAGTTTGTGGAGTAGTGTATGTCCGATTAATGCTCAGACTACTGTTTTCGATAGAAAGTGCTGTGTATGATAACACTCTTCTTCAGGTGTACACAAACAGCTTTTTGTCGTGAGTGGATAATGTCCCTTCGCGCACATCTTGAGCTTCAGAAAGTCTCTTTTAGATGGCTGCAGGCATCAGTCCGGTTCGGATGGTATGCTGTACGATATGGACTTTGGTACTATAGTTGTATTTCCAGTACACTCTGCTGCTTGCTGAAGGATGTCAACCTGCGAATGGTGTGGTATTGGCGTATGTTTCCTACATTATTGTATATTTCTGTGGACTCGTAAGCTGCGGTCTCATTTAAGCAACAAATGCCAAGAACCAACAAACAACCAACCTTGATGAACAACAAATGTTATTGAGCAGTGGGTGTTCGCCGTGCAGTTTGGTTTACACGGCACAAGCACATGCAGACACAAAAACTGTTTACATATGGGACTGTTGTAGTTAACAATTGCACAGACAACTTAGTGAATGCCACCAAATGAATGCTTTCATGTGTATGTGGAAAGTAAACATTCGCTCATCATTTTCAATTTTAATTTAATTTTATTTTAAGTTTTCATGTCTGAGAATCTGACGATCAAAAAGGTTGATCTGGGATGAGGCTGTGTTGCAACACACATTGGCTCATCCCACATTCACTGGAAATGTGCTTTGGTCAAGATCATTCTTGCAAGGAGGGTGCGCTCGGGCCGCTACTATCATTGTGCTCGGTAACCCGATGGGGAGTTCGTTTTATTTTAACGTATTTCTGTGCTCTCACAAGAGTCGGCAACCGTTTATTGACATTTTTTTTTCTTCATAAGAACGGGAGTACGTTCACGCTCGGTCGTGCAAACTGTCGTCGGATACAGATTTGTTTTAAAGTTTTGATTGATATCGTTACGTCAGAGTTTAGACCTACGATATCGCATCTCAGCGTACAGTTTGGTTAATTAAGTTTGGGTAACGCAAACAACAGGGGTGAACTTACCTGCACGTTGATGGAGAAGTATCAATTTCTGTTTCGAGAACACTTCCACATCGGGACCGCCGGGTCCTCTTATCAATGCACCCAGTCGCCCCTGGAAACTTCATTTCGCAGCAGCCCCGCACGAACGCATTAATGTTCGCCGCGCCTTGCGGGAGCTTCACCGAGCGGGTGAAAATTGTCCGTGCGAGGAGCCGCGAAACTCGCTCCGCAATCCGGCACACAGTCGGCTGCGGCGTGTTCACTTGGTTCCCGTAACAACTTGGAACGTCCTGGTACCACAAAAGCTCAAAGCAACGAGGAGCTGCAGCATCGTTGAGGGCGGCAGGCCCTGAGTACTCGCGCTCCTGGCAGAGACAGCAGTGAAGTGTTCCAGCGCGTTCAGGCGTTCTCTGAAACTTCGTCTCGTCACACGTCTTGATTCGCTGTCGCCTGCGTCGTCGTAGAGGATCTCTTCTGCGCTTAAAACGAAGTGCACGAACTCCGCGAACGACTCGCCGGCCGCCATGACACCCCAAACTCAAGTAGAGGAGCGACTCGAGGAAGCGACAGAGCTACCTTGAGATTCTCGAGGAAAGAGTCGAGTATTTCCTCGAGTCGAGGAGCGTTTGGAGTGGAGGTAGGTTTATGAAGCGAAAAACCGGCCTCGAGTGGAGTTTCGAGTCGAGTTTGAGTCGAGTTCGAGTCGAGGCCCGTTTATGAATTCGGCTGTTAGGAATATAAACGCTGCATCCATGAATCTTGACAAACGCTGCATCCATGAATATTGACATAGGAACCAGTATTGCGCTGGTCGCGGGTTGCACGGAAGAAAAAAAATTAAAAGGCTGTGCAAAAAAAAAAAAAAAAATCGCGTCACGGGATTTCATTTTCCTACAATCTCGTAAATCATAAATGCTGCTGTGTGCTCATTTCATAACACGTTTCTAGAACCCGCGAGGTCTTGAAGCTTGCTTCCATCGGAATGAGAAAAGAAAAGGCTGTAGAGTTTGATAATAATGCATCCGGTTTCGTATAGGCACTTAGAATCTAACATATTTGTGAGACAGCGTACTCTTCTGTTTTAATATTTATCCTATTACGTCCTTCTGGCGTTGCGTTCGGTGAAGTGTTTTTCATATTCCGTATCTTGCTTAATGAAAACTTCTTCAAGGGTTTAACTTGAGTTACCAAAGGCTAGTTCAAATAAAGAAAGCTGTATTTTCTCCCCACTGTTCCGTCAATTGCTTACACGCCGAGGTGGCGGGATAGTTAGCGAGTTCTACTTGTAAGTGGGTTTGTAAGGAGGTCGCGGATTTTACAGCTACTGCGTCGGACCCAATTAGATGAAGATCGAATGCATAAACGTCGGTGAGGTAACCTTTGAGTTCACATAAAGAAACCATTCCTGGTAGAAATCCCGTTTCGTATGTGCTGATTTCAGATGTTTTATTTGTAATTTATTTTGATGTTGCAATTTGTCATTTATTATTTTCGAACCGGTTCGTGAACCGGTTCGCGGATCGAATTAATCGAACCGGAACTGAACCGGAACAAAATAAATTTACCTGAACCTGAACCGTAACCGAACCCGTATTTTTTTCGGTTCGACACACTGCTCCTAACTACTTTTCTATGCGTGTTCTTCCCTCTTCTGAAAAGTGTTGCGTAGTCGGGAACTCGACCAGGTGGCGTGCCAAGGGTGGAGTCAGAGCATCTTGTGCCGCATCTCATAAGAGGGATTTCTTGAGTCATTGTTTGCTGGCATCCAAAGCCCGCTGCTAACCGTTGTCTCTCTTGCCTTAGCGTACACAGTACACCCAGCCAGCAAAGCTGAGTCACAGTGCGTTGCAGCATGAGCCTGGTGGTGGTTGACTTGAAATATTAGCATGACTAACGCAGTCAAGTTCAACACATATTCGAATGCGTCTGCGGCTGCGCCCGTAATACTGCACGGCTCAAGGGTACGTCATCAGCCGACGTGAACGCGACCCGCTGCTCCGGTGATCCGAAGCCCAGGAAGGAGGCCAGACATGGCCTTCCGGTGCCGACTCAGACTTCGTACACCTGCGACTCGTCTCGAGCGTGCTGTTTCTCGGAGAGCTCGCCCGTGTGCCGGCAATATCACGTCGCAATCCACGAGGTCCCTATTTGGAGTATGCAAGACGAAACTTGGGGACCGTAATCAATGCGTTAGTGGCGGAGGGTCGGCAGGAAGGACCTTCACAACAGGGATGCCACCGTACCGTTTTTTCAACCGTAACAGAAGATAAGACATGTGTTCCAGCGTGCTTCAGGTGGTTCACTATTCTAAAATTCCAAATGACACTGCCTCCACGATCTTCAACGAGGTAATCTACAACGGAAGTACAGTGGTAATCACACTTGTCTATAACGAGCGAGCGCGCGGCTTTCTCCGGGGAGCACTAGACTGGTGGCATTCGCGGAAACTAAGCTAGTCACGTGGCGCAACATGAAACGGCCCGCTCGAGGGGTGTCCTGCCCGCTCTATCAGCTAGCGGCTGACGCGGAGACCGCTCGCACGCTTTTTACAAACATCATTGCTCGAACAATAAACATGAAGGCGTATCAACGATGTCGTCATCAAAGAACAAAAATATATCATAAAGCACTTTACTTTTATCGCTTATCAAGCTGATAGAGTGGGCAGGACACCCCTCTAGCGAGCCATTCCATGTTGCGCCACGTGACTAGCTTAGTTTGCGCGAATTCCACCAGTCTAGCGCTCCCCGGAGAAAGCCGCACGCTCGCGCGTTATAGACAAGTGTGATTACCACTGTACGTATTGTCCTTTCATACAGCAGGGTGGTTAAGTGTCGTGTTCAAAGCCACAGTTACAGATAAAGAATACCAGTTCATTCCACCGTGACGTCATGTGATAAATGTTGACAGGGGCGTTCTTGTTGGACAAGGGCGTGGCGACGCTTTGATGGGATTTAGGATGACATAGAATTTATTTAAAGGTCGAAGTCTTTTCGCATCCCTCGTCAGACGGACAGGATGTCAGGGAAGGGACCGCGGTCAGTCCTTGATGGAACGTTTTTTTTGAGCCCATTGAAGACTCCTCGTCGTCCGAAACCACTACCTTCAACGCAAAGTGCCAAGCCTACGGGAAAGTAATTTTGGGATCAGAAACTTCCACTTCTAGCTTCAAGCTCCATCTCCTTAGGCGTCTCAAACAAATTTGAAAACTGTATTGCAGTATCAATATTTCTGTAGTTGTATTTCTGCCCTCCCAAAAATGTATTCCTGTTTTTGTATTTCCAAATAGGTTTTGCCTCTATTGAAAATGTATTTCCGATACGTATCGCCGATACACTTTTACATATATATTTCAGTATCAGTATTTTAGCCTCTATTGTAATGTATCCCAGTATCTGTATTTCCAAATACATTTTTAAGTATTTCTGTCCAACCCTGTGACGAAATAGACAGCGCGCTCGTGGCCTAACGTTATCGCGCTTGCCTTCCACGCTGAAGGCCAGGGTTCAACTCCTGGCCGTGGCTACACATTTTTATGACTCTGTAATGTGATGTTGCTGATTCGAGGTTGGAATGCTCTACGTACCAAACTTTCTACGCCGAATGTTCCAGAATCCCACGGGTGCGCAAAAGGGGCTCCGAGTAGCAAGCCGGAGTCAGTCTCGCACCGGCGTTCGATCTTGCTGTTATGCCGCTATCGACGCCCACGACGCTCGATTGTTATTTTCTGTTTCCTTTTTTGTTTTGGGCGCTGGTTCGCCCCATTAAACGTTAAAGTTCCCTCAGTTATTTTTCGTTTTGTCAACTTTTTATTCGCGACAGTATAATATCACAACAGCCCGTGACACCTTTGCCAGAATATAATTAACATGGTCATCCCAAGCCACTTGTGCCGTAAATAGAATACCAAGTGTCTTAAAACCAGCCGAAACCTCTGCAATGGTCGAATCCCAGAAAATATCTGTTGTGAACATCCCTGGTCTCGTTCACATTTATTTTTAAAGCGTTAGATAGACTCCAGCTAACCATCTCCAGAATAGTTTGATTCGCCCTATTTCCTAGTGCAAGACAGCAGTAACCTTTAACAAATAGACTTGCACGTTGGTGTAAAGTTTTTTTTTAATTTTTAACTAAGTACACAATCTCGGTAATGTAAAAAATAACCAAGAACGGACCAAATGTGCTGCCTTGTGGAACCCCGGATGCGATTGATTAACGTCTGAAGAGGAACCGGTAATATAAACGTGCTGTTTACGACGGGCAAGGTAAGACAAAATGGGAGCCCTATTGGAAAAACATAGAAGAAACATACCTGCTGCTTCTACAGTTTTGGTATGACACCAACCTAGTTTCTTGTTATTATACATGCAGCTAGTTTGGTTTGACGTTCTGCAGAACTGGAGGTACCGGCACCGCTATGGCTCCGCGTCTGTCTATACTGGCAGCCGGTTTGCTTGCTGATATGATTTGGGGTGGCTGGTATGATTTTGCGTCCGATGCCGTAGGCGACCATCATCTTTCCAACGCAAAGCTTATACATCAGGGCCACCGGTATCACCAAATCATACATGCAGAAAGGCGACCGCATCTTCCAGCAAAACGTCCATCATCTACCACCGGTATCGTTACATATGCCATACATGTCGAAACGGAACATAGACCGACGTTGAGCTCACACGAATTCCTCGGTCAACTCTTCACGGCGACGTCTTGGGGCGACTGTCTCGAATAATGAGCACCGCAAGTATTCGACAGCCGCACCAGCCGTACTGCATAGCAAAGCCAACGTCCACAGCAACAAACCGATCGTGACACCAAGCCGAGCATACCGCGTCACCGGTCGACAGCAGCATAGGGCCCGTTGCTCATACCGTGACTCGTACACGGCCAACTCGGCGTCTTTTCGTGGTTCCTCTCGTCGCAACCAGCTGCAACCGCACGATTCCTCAACCGATACCGGCGTCGGCTAAAATCGAAACGTAAAGCGGCCGCCAGTGACTTCCGCTTCGGCTGGCTCGGCTTCCCCGCTTTCCCACCTCCCGTCGTCACGGACAGTGTCGCCAATTTGGCGGTTTTCCCGCAAAACTTAGCGGGTTTTGGTTCTGTTTAGGGGGATAAAATATTGTTTTGCGGGCGGCGGGATTTTTAGCCGGTTTCATGTAATCTTGACGGTTTTTTGGAGATATATAAATTTTATATCGATTTACTGTCGACAGTGCTCCTGTCATATCCATAATCAGCCACAGTCGTCTTCGCTTGCTCTCAGTAATGTTCTGGTATGTGAAAGTAACGCCTGTGACGTCATCAAAACATTAAGGCATCAAATATCGGAACATGCCTCCCTGTTTTCCGTGCTCACGTTTGAACAGCATGAATGTTCCAATGTTCCCTTAACGTTTTTGTCACTGCTTCGTGGAATGGGCCCGGTGAAGTACACTCAAAAGTTTAGAAGCTACTGGCTACAAGACCTGACACTTAAAATACTGGCCACTGGTGATAGCAGACGAGCCAGGGGCCGCTATTGCAGAGCTGCTCTATCTACGAACACAAGGGTTTGGTCGCGCACGCTGCAACAAAGAAGCGTGTTTCGGACGGTTGTAACTTTCTCCTCTGGCAGGCAGACGACTCTACGAGTTAAACGGAAGTCTGAGCAGTCACGCACTGCTGAAGGGTCCTTTCCATGTTCGTATGCGCAAACTCTGCAATTTTGGCTTCGGATCACCTGGGTGAACTGTGGCGTGGCGTGACAGATTTCTAGTCAAAACAAAAGCAAAGCTTCGTTTCAGATGATATTGATATGATCTATACTATTATTATACCTTTGGGAAATAATTAAAGCAAAACAAATGTTTAAGAAATC